>NW_017670653.1:168119-185186 GCF_001879085.1 Nicotiana attenuata | reverse complement strand
TCTTTTCTTATACTCAGCGCGATGGTTGAGAAGGGGTGTGCCGCGTATTTGGCTTATGTGAGAGATGTTAGTGTTGATACCCCTTCTGTTGATTCTGTTCCAGTGGTACGGGATTATCCCGATGTATTTCCAGCTGATCTTCCGGGCATGCCGCCTGATAGAGACATTGATTTCGGCATTGATCTGTTGCCGGGCACCCAGCCCATTTCCATTCCTCCGTATCGTATGGCTCCTCCCGAGTTGAAGGAGTTGAAGGATCAGTTGCAGGAATTGCTTGGTAAGGGTTTTATTCGACCTAGTGTTTCACCGTGGGGTGCTCCTATTTTGTTTGTGAAGAAAAAGGATGGTTCTATGCGCATGTGTATTGACTACCGCCAGTTGAACAAGGTTACAGTGAAGAACCGTTATCCTTTACCTCGCATTGATGATCTGTTTGACCAGCTTCAGGGCGCACATGTGTTTTCTAAGATTGACTTGCGCTCAGGTTACCATCAGTTGAAGATTCGTTGAGCCAGATATCCCGAAGACTGCCTTCAGGACTCGATATGGCCATTACGAGTTCCTTGTCATGTCATTTGGGCTGACCAATGCCCCTGCAGCTTTCATGCATTTGATGCACAGTGTGTTCAGGCCATATCTTGACTCATTCGTGATTGTTTTTATTGATGATATTCTGGTGTATTCCCGGAGCCGGGAAGACCATGAGCAGCACCTGAGGACCGTGCTTCAGACCTTGAGGGAGAAGAAATTATATGTAAAGTTCTCAAAATGTGAGTTTTGGCTGAGTTCTGTGGCATTCTTAGGCCATATGATTTCTAGTGAGGGTATTCGGGTGGATCCGAGGAAGGTAGAGGCCGTGCAGAGTTGGCCCAGGCCGTCCTCAGCTACAGAGATTGGCAGTTTCCTTGGCTTGGCGGGTTACTACCGTCGTTTCGTGGAGGGATTTTCAACGATTGCTGCCCCTATGACTAGATTAACCCAGAAGGGTGCCCCATTTCAGTGGACAGAGGAGTGTGAGGTGAGCTTTCAGAAGCTCAAGACAGCTTTGACTACAGCCCCAATCTTGATATTGCCTACCGGTTCGAGGTCTTATACTGTCTATTGTGACGCCTCGAGAGTTGGCCTTGGAGCAATGTTGATGCAGGACGGTAGGATGATTGCCTACGCGTCCAGACAGTTGAAAGTACATGAAAAGAATTACCCTGTCCACGACCTTGAGTTAGCTGCCATTGTTCATGCCTTGAAGATCTGGCGTCATTACCTGTATGGTATGCCTTGTGAGATCTATACTGATCATCGGAGTTTGCAGCACTTGCTCAAGTAAAAGGATCTCAATATGCATCAGAGGAGGTGGTTAGAGCTGCTGAAGGATTATGACATCACTATCCTATATCACCCGGGCAAGGCCAATGTGGTGGCGGATGCCTTGAGTCGCCGGGCGGAGAGTTTGGGGAGTTTGGCATATTTACCAGCTTCAGAGAGGCCTATGGCGATGGATGTTCAGGCCTTAGCCAGCCAGTTCGTGAGATTGGATCTTTCGGAGTGCAGTCGGGTTCTAGCCTGTGTGGTTTCCCGGTCTTCCCTATTTGACCGTATCAGGGAGCGGCAGTATGATGACCCTCATTTGCTTGTCCTTCAGGACAGGGTCCAGCGTGGGGATGCCAGAGATGTGACCATTGGAGATGATGGAGTAATGAGGATGCAGGGCCGGATTTGTGTGCCCAATGTTGATGGCCTTCGAGAGTTGATTCTAGCAGAGGCCCATAGTTCGCGGTATTCCATCCATCCGGGTGCCGCGGAGATGTATCAGGATCTGAGGCAGCACTATTGGTGGATGCGAATGAAGAAGGATATAGTTGGTTATGTATCTAGATGCCTCAACTGCTAGCAGGTAAAGTATGAGCACCAGCGCCCGGGTGGATTGCTCCAGCAGATAGAGAATCCAGAGTGGAAATGGGAGCGCATCACCATGGATTTTGTATCTGGACTTCCACGAACCTTGAAGAAGTTTGATTCCATTTGGGTTATTGTGGACCGGCTGGCCAAATCCGCTCATTTCATTCATGTGTGTACCACCTATTCATCGGAGCGGTTGGCAGAGATTTATATCAGGGAGATCGTCCGTTTGCATGGTATTCCAGTTTCTATCATTTCAGACAGAGGTACTCAGTTTACATCGCGGTTCTGGAGAGCCGTGCAGCAGGAGTTAGGCACTCGGGTGGAGTTAAGCACAGCATATCACCCCCAGACGGACGGACAGTCCGAACGCACTATTCAGATTCTTAAGGATATGCTCCGTGCGTGTGTGATCGAGTTTGGAGGGTCATGGGATCATTTCTTGCCATTGGCTGAGTTTGCTTATAACAACAGTTATCAGTCCAGCATTCAGATGGCGCCGTATGAGGCTTTATATGGTAGGAGGTGTAGATCTTCGGTGGGTTGGTTTGAGCCGGGTGAGGCCAGGATATTGGGCACAGAGATGGTTCAGGATGCATTGAAGAAGGTTAAGGTGATTCAGGATAGACTCCGTACAACCCAGTCTAGACAGAAGAGTTACGCGGACAAGAAGGCTCGTGATGTTTCATATATGGTTGGTGAGCGGGTTCTGCTTCGGGTCTCGCCTATGAAGGGCGTCATGAGGTTTGGAAAGAAAGGGAAGCTGAGTCTGAGGTTTATTGGCCCTTTTGAGATCTTGAGGCGAGTTGGGGAGGTTGCTTATGATCTTGCCTTACCTCCCAGCTTGGCCGGAGTTCATCCGATATTTCATGTTTCGATGCTCCGGAGGTATCACGGGGATCCATCGCATGTGTTGGATTTCAGTTCAGTCCAGCTGGACAAGGATCTATCCTATGTTAAGGAGCCAGTGGCTATTTTGGACAGGTAGATCAGAAAGTTGAGGTCAAAGAACATAGCTTCAGTAAAGGTTCAGTGGCGGGGTCAGCCGGCCGAGGAGGCGACTTGGGAGACCGAGCAGGATATGCGCAGCCAGTACCCTCATCTTTTCACTACTTCAGGTATGTTCTCTATGCTCGTTCGAGGACGAACGAATGTTTAAGTGTAGGAGGATGTAACGACCCGGCCGGTCGTTTTTAGAATTTACGCCCCGATCCCCCATTAACTGCTTCCCCTAAGTTCATTTCTGCTATTTTGGTTTGCCGGGACGTTCGGTGTTAGGATTCGGAGTGTTTTGGGACACTTAGTCCCTAAATGAGAGCTTAAGTGTTGAAAGATGGTCCGTAATTGGAACAGTGTGAAGAAGACCTCGGAATGGAAATCCGATGGTTCCGTTAGTTCCGTTAGGTGATTTCGGGGTTGGGAGCGTGTTCGGAATGTATTTTGGAGGCTCGTAGCTCATTTAGGCTTGAAATGCCGAAGTTTGAATTTTTGAAGTATCCGGTCCGATAGTGAGTTTTTGATTCGAGGGTCGGATTGGAATTCCGGAAGTTGCAGTAGCTCCGTCATGTCATTTGGAATGTGTGCGCAAAATTTCAAGTCATTCGGACGAGGTTTGGTTAGGGTTTTGATCGAAAGTGTGTTTTGTTGGAATTTGAAGTTCTTAGGCTTGAATCCTTGATTAATTCGTGTTTTCGGCGTTGTTTTAGGTGGTTTAAGCTTTGGTACAAGTTTGAATGATGTTATGGGACATGTCCGTAGGTTTGGTTGAGGTCCCGGGTGCCTCGGGTGTGTTTCGGATGCTCAACAGAGCATTTTGGAGTTTCAAAGTGTTGCAGAAAATCCTTCAGCTGTGCAGGTCCCAATTCCTTCTTCGCGTTCGCGTCCTCCTCTACGCGTTCGCGTAGAGTAATTTTGGAGGATGACAAGTTTCTTCATTGCGTTCGTGATTAGTGCTCCGCGATCGCGTAGCTTCACACGTTTCTTAACCGCGTTCGCGTCAGGGCTGTCGCGTTCACATAGACTTATTGGACTCCAAGGGCTAGGCTTGATTTTCATTTAATGCGTTCGCATGACCTATGTCGCGTTCGCGTAGCTCACTGAACCCAGGCCTTCGCGTTCGCATCCATTCCTTCGCGATCGCGAAGGGCATTTTTGGTCCCTTTATATTTTCCTTCTTCGCGAACGCGTGCTGCCTTTCGCGTTCGCGATGCTTTAGACCCCTGAACAGTACTTAACATTTCAAAAACGAGGTTTTGCCATTTTTATCAAAACTCAAGGTTTGGAGCTCGGATTTGGGAGCAATTTCAAGAGTTTTTCAAGGGCAATCACTGGGTAACGATTCTCTACTCTCCTATGACTAAAACCCATTAATCTAATCGCAAATTCACCCTTTAATTTCGTGTTTTTTAATGGGAAGTGGGTAAAATTCTTAGACCTAACTATGGGGTTTTGAGGGGGCATTTGACCTCCGATTTGGGAGATTTTTATATGGTTAGACTCGTGAGAGTACGAGGGTTCTGAAAACGTAAAAATTATTCGATTCCGGGGCGTTGGTCTGAAGGGCATTTTGGTCATTTCACCTAATTTTACGCCGTAGCTTTGAATTTATTAGCAAAACCAGGTGTTTGCGATGTTATTTACAATATGTAATTGAATTGAATAAGATTTGGGCCATTTGGAGTCGGATACTCGTGGCAAAGGCGTGGTTTCTAGTTGATTTTGAGCCGGTTCGAGGTAAGTGGCTTGTCTAACCTTGTGTGGGGGACCTTTTCCCTTAGGATATGATCTTGAATATTTGAATGCCCCGTACGTGAGGTGACGAGCGCGTACTTGAGCTAATTGTTGTAAATCCGTTTCTACTTGAAGTATTTAAATTGAGCTTTCTTGTTTACTTGTCCATTTTAACTGTAAGTTCGTACCTGTGCTAGCTTAGAGACTCATGTTTAGCTGGCTTACCTGCTTATTTGCTTTAACTGTGGTATTTGTACTCTGTGAAGCATGTTAGGCTATAATTTACTACTTCGTGTCCTGATTTTTAGCATTGTTCCGAGATTTAGGAATCGTTGTTGTTGTGTGTTTAATTTGGGACTACGGGACGGCTTCCCGGGAGATCCCCTGTACTTGAGATATTCTGGACTGAGGGTGCGGGATACGAAGAGATCCCTGGCACATGTGTTTCTATATATATATATATATTGGGATACCAAGAGATCCCCGACTTACTTATTGAGGATACTAAGAGATCCTCGGGATACCGAGAGATCCCTAGTGTTGATGATGAGGACACCAAGAGATCCTCGGGATACCAAGAGATCCCTCGGCTACTATTCCTCGTGAGGGCAGTTTTCCGTGTATTGTTACCTTTGCTTTCTATTACTGTTCTTCCTTATTTACCTGGTTTAGATTCTCGCTGTAGACTTTATTTAAACTATTTCTGTTATCTCATTATTTATTATGTTATCTCAGTAGGGCCCTGACCTTCCTCGTCACTACCCAACCGAGGTTAGGCTTGGCACTTACTGAGTACCGCTGTGGTGTACTCATGCCCTTCCTGCGCATGTTTTTCATGTGCAGATCCAGGTACTTCCTCCCAGACGTATCATCCTCGTGGTGGAGAGTCCTAGCTGAGACTTGAGGTATATCTGCTACGTTCGCAGACCAGGAGTCTTTACTCTATTCCGGCTTTAGCAGATAGTTCCTTTTCTTTCCTTTCATGTTGTTTAGACATTCTGGTGTAGAGCAGTTTACTATATTCTATTAGCCTGTGTTTCCCGTGAGTTTCCGTGTTTTGGGATTTAGTTATAGACTTCCGCATATTTTGAGTTGTATAGGCCGAGTGGCCTTATATATACAGTTGTTACTTCCGTATGTTCAGTTTTAATTTATTATTCCGCACTGTTAGGCTTACCTAGTTGTAGGAACTAGGTGCCATCACGACATGTTCATGGAGGGTGAACTGGGGTCGTGACATCCTTTGTCAGATCCCAGCTACTATAGAAAGTTGGTAAGGAAATTGAATTTTCTGACTAACACAAGACTAGATATAGCCTTTAGTGTTCAGCATGTAAGCCAGTTCATGTAAGACCCAAGGGAACCACACTTGAAGGCAGTGTATCACCTATTGAGGTACTTGTAAGCTGATCCTAGCCTAGGGGTTTTCTTCTCCAAGAATGTTGATTATACAGTGAGAGCATACTGTGATTCTGATTGGGCATCATGCCCAGACTCCAGGAAATCAGTTACTGGGTATGTTGTTCTACTGGGAGATAGCCCTATCAGCTGGAAATCAAAGAAACAGGAAACTATCTCCTTGTCATCAGCTAAAGCAGAGTACAGGTCCATTATGAAAGTGGTTGGGTGAGCTGGTGTGGTTACAAAGGCTACTTGAAGAACTCACAGTCCCTTTCTCCAGTCCTATTGCAGTATTCTGCAACAGTCAATGAGTATTTCACATAGCAAGGAACCCAGTATTCCATGAACGAACGAAACATATTGAGGTAGACTGCCATTTTTTTCGAAACAAACTAAAGGAATGGCTCAGTTCTCTACATCGCATTAGGACTGATCATCAACTTGCCGACATTCTCACTAAAGCACTAACTGGGATCAAACATTCAAACATCCTCAGCAAGTTGGCAGTGACAACTTCACCTCCAACCTGATGGGGGATATTGACATCATTAGGATACAAATATTGTATTATTTATAATTGTTTAGGGTAGTTGTACTTATAGCATTACGAGTAGTACCAAGCAGTTAGGTAGTTGGTTGAGTTAGTTATACTTCCTAAAGTTAGTTAGTCGGTTAGTTGGGTTTGGGCTCCGTTAGTTTTCCTTCTTCTGCTTTTGCATTGTATATATACAGCTTAGTTGAGCTAATGTGATTGAGACTTTCATTTCCAAATTCATTTTGCCTCCTTGATGATGCTCTCATTTTCATTCTTCTTCTCCAAGTCTCCACTCACGCCATTGGAGCTCTTCTCGAGCTCAATTGTATATTTGCTTTGCTGATTCTGATAGATACAAAGACTGAAACTAACTCTCATACAAAATATAATGTAGGATCTCCAAAAAACCTAGTTGTGAATCCTTTAGTCACCCACCTTTGCACAAAAACAAGTCGGATAGACTTCATTTCATGCCACGTTCCATTGAAAACAATCCATCAAAGGTCAAAAGGAAAATTGAAAATTAGGCTGATGCACACACACATGTAAAGGTTGTCCTCACATGCCAAATCCTGAATATGAGGCTCAGACCAATGCAAGTATGTAACCAGGGAGGGCCAATAAAGCAATCTGCTCCAGAGAGCAATCCTGATTCAGCAAAAAGTACATTTCTAGAGGTACCTACTGAAACACGACAGCCTTATTTTAACAAAAAAACAAACTACAAAAGCTTAAGAAGTGTTTTCCAACATGAATTTTCTCATGCTAGCTAAGTTTTCCCTGAGTCCGGAACCCAATTGTGGTTCTTTTGGACTCAAACTACATTAATAAGTGGAAAAAAATTACCTTTCTATATATAACGTCCAAATACAAGATGCTATACCTTAACGGTAACTTTTGCTGTTAAGGTATAGCGTCTTGTATTTGGACACTATATAGACTGACGATTGACTGACATATATAGCGTGCTGAATTTTTACGCTATACATATAGCGTACAAAAACAGCACGTTATGCCCCTGATTATAAAATCCCCTTCGTCTTCTTCCCCGACCAGAACAAGCCCTCCCCATTTTTTTACTTCAAAGTTGTTTCTGGTACCCCCCCCCCCCCCATTGTCGTGTTTAAAAAAAATTGTGGGCCCCTCCAGTCACACAAAGCGTTAAGAACGTAGGTCCCACATTGTAGTAGAGCATCGTATTATTGTGGTTTCACTCCTTCGGACTCAAATTTTCACACAAAACACTACATCGAGGTATTTCGATTTAGTATATGTCGAAACTTGTATAATAATGCATATTAGTTGATTGAATGTGTTTCCATGTCGTTTTGTGTTTTCTTTGCGAAACTAGTATGTTATATTTATCCGGACTTAGATATTAGTGTTCTAAAAAAATATAAAATTGAGAAATAATTTTTTATGTTAATATCCGGATTTAGATATTAGTGTTTCCATGTCGTTTTGTGTTTTATTTGCGAAACTAGTATGTTATATGTATTTTTGTGAATGTTATGTGATTAAAATATATTTGTTGTTTATATTTAGTTTATTTTTTGTTTATATTTAGTTTATTTGTTGTTTATATTTAGTTTATTTAGTAAAATGTAGAACCTTTTAGCGTAGTAAACTGTAGAGTATTTTAGCGTAGAATCCCTATAGTTTAAGTATTTCTTATACTGGTAGATGAAAATATATACTTTGTACAATTAAATAATCGGAAAATTGAATTTGACACACATAATTATTCATTATAGTTTGGTGCTACTGGGCCTCAAATATCGAGCCTGGAACCCAATAGGTATATATTTTGTACAATTAAATAATTAAAAATTAAGAATTTAAATTATAAAAAAAACACACAAAATAATCAAAATATTGAATTTGACACACATAATTATTCATGATAGTTTTGTGCTACTGGGCCTCAAATATCGAGTCTGGAACCCAATAGGTATATATATTTTGTACAATCAAATAATTAAAAATTAAGAAGTTAAATTATAAAACAAACACACAGAAAATTATTAAAAAATTGAATTTGACACACATAATTCATGATAGTTTGGTGCTACTGGGCCTCAAATATCGAGCCTGGAACCCAGTAGGTATATATACTTTGTACAATTAAATAATAAACATACAATTATTTTTGTTTAATTTATAGTTGACGACATGGACACGTTGCCTATACATCCCGGCCCTTACTCTCGTGAGCTATTAGTGCTTCAGGGCGATCATAGGTTCGCCCATATATGGGAGGGAGAGTTACTGTCCCAGACTCTCCGCGCTAGGAGAGTGGACGACCTGTGGGATTTTTTGAGGGATAGAGATCTCCATCCCCGTGTAGTCCAGCGCCTGCAGGATACGAGATTCTATAAGATTATTGAGATCGGGTCGATGCAGCTCGACTGGGCTTTGATCACGGCGTTGATTGAGCGGTGGCGACCGGAGACGCACACTTTTCACCTGCCTATTGGCGAGGCCACCATCACGCTGCAGGACGTGGAGGTTTTATATGGCCTGCCCGTTGATGGCATGGCCGTTTCACTGCCTATTGCTATGAGATCTATGTTGCGTGATGATTATTTGGACATGCTACAGCAGCTCACGGGTTTTAGGCCACAGGACGAGACTGCATCGTCGGGTGCCAGTCGGTTGAGTTTGACCCCTATTAGACAGTACCTGGAGGTACTCCACCCTGATATCACCGACGATACAGAGGAGATACATATTACCCGGTATACGAGGTTGTTCTTGCTTCTTCTATTTGGAGGGGTCTTGTTCCCGAACACTTCGGGTAACCTAGTCAGCCTGAGATTTCTTCATCATATTCAGCTGCTAGATGAGTTACCCTATTACAGCTGGGGTGTTGCTGTTCTCGCCTATATGTACAGGCAGATGTGCCGGGCGAACATGGGCACCCAGAGAGATGTTTGTGGTTTTATGCCGCTTCTACAAGTGACAACATATTCGAATAATCTGTTCATCAGTTCCAACTCTACCTAGTTAGTATGTATCTTAAACCTTACGTCAACTTTGTATGTTAGGTTTGGGCATGGGAGCGATTCTTGCAATTACAGCCACCTCTACCACAATTACCTCCTAATGTAGCACCTCCGTTTCTCCCTCTAGCCAGGAGGTGGGTTCTTCGCCTTACACTTTCATGAGAGTATGATGCTCATCATAATCTCCCCCTCTGCAGGGATGTGTTAGATCTGCTAGAGGGCGCACAGGTAAATATGTACCTAAACTTACCTGGTATAGATTAACTTAGTGTTTCGCATACTCACGTTTTATGTTCTTATTTGATAGTTCATCTGGACGCCATACAGTGACGCTTTGATAGCTGGCCTGCCAGATTATTGCTCGGCCGGCCGACTGATTTGGAGCACTTCTGCTCCGCTCATATGCCTCGATATTGTGGAGTATCATGCCTCGGAGCAGGTACTTCGCCAGTTTGGCCGCCCGCAGTATGTACCGAGGGGGCCTATATGGGAGCCTACACATTATCAGAGGGATGATCATTCCAGGGCGGACGACGCATTTATGGCATAGTTAGCAGCGCAGATCCATATTTGGGACTATCGAGATCAGATGATTCCGCCCCCACTTACATATATCCAGGAGGTGGCTATTCAGAGGTATATGTCCTGGTACCGCCACGTTACTCGACTTTTTATCGGGAACCCTATTCATCAGGCTGGCGGTCGGTACGTTCCATACGCCGGGCGACACGAGGCCCTGGTATGTTTTCTATTATTATTAATTATATAACTGTAACTTAGTGCAATATATGTAGTTTATGTTTTATACGTTGTGGAGGCTATTGGACTACATACAGTCTATCAGATGGGACTGCAGATGCACGATCATGTCGGCGATACTGCAGCCGCCTTACAGGATTACAGTCGTCGATTTGTAGAGTTGGCTGCCCGGACGCTGCAGCGAGCCCGGGAGGATCAGCGTTTGGCACACATGCCTGATTATGTGGAGCCAGAGTAGTACGAGCGAGGCCCTGGTGTCGCACAAGGTGGTGGTGCCCGACGAGGTGGTGGTGCCCGACGAGGCGGGGGTGCCGGACGACGTGGCGGTGGGCGGAGAGGAGGTGGTCCCCCAGCAAGGGGGCGTTGAGGCCCCTGCTGATGATGTTGCTGCTGATCTGCCGGGTGGCCTACATGAGACGGACATGCCGTCATACAGCCTTGGGATGGATCTCACTCTAGGGACTTCGTAGGTGACCCCATCAGGTCAATTATTGATCACGGGCACGGACCTTTCTAGAGTGGATTGAGATACATACTTTCCAGGCCCGTCTACTGTTGCTGAGGAGCGGCCGACACGAGATTTACATAGTGGGTCGTACATAGTGGGCGACGGCTGAGTTATGGTTCATCATCACATGCGAAGGTATGGTTTTCTTAGTATTGAATTAGAATTTGTCTTTATTTTCCATAACTTTATTAATTTCCTTTTTAAGGCTGAACGCGATGCTGACATGACTGCGACATATGATTACATTCAGGAGCCCGACGAGATGGTGGTAAGACAATTTAAATTGTTGTGACTTATAATATACTTTGCTATACTGAGCTTTCTATTCTTATGTAGGTTTCTACTGGACTGACGGCCCCTTCTACCAATCCTGTCAGCACCACTGATGATCATGCTGCGGCGCATCCGGCTATAAGGAGACGACTCGATGATGACGATCCCGATAGGGTACCCAGGCGAGATGCGATGCGCCTCAGGCCAGCGGCTGCATTGAAGCACACTGGATGCGGGACACTTTGATTTTCTTCCCTTTTTTTGTATTTGATGTAAATAATATTTTTGTATATACATTAACAACAATTTTTATATAATATGCGCAATACTTTTTTTAATTTATTAGTTAGTTTCGTACACAAGCATTAAAACTTAAATTCCATTACAATCAATGAAAATAAAGTTCATTACAACTACTTTAGTTTAATACTACAACACAAACACAAATATATCAACTTAACATAATTAAAATTCAGTACAACTAATAAAAATACACGACACAGGAAACATAAAGATAAAGTGATACACTAAACACATACATGTCAATGTTTAGTCTCTGCCGCCCATTATTCTCTGCTCCAACCACTTAAATTGCTCTTCCAACTTATTTTTTTCTTCTTCTACCTCTTTAAGTTTCGCTTTCAACTCCGCAACCTCTCTTTTATGTTCTCTTTCACGTTCCCACTATTTTAAACACAAATTATGAAGATCGTTCAAAGATTCTTTGTAGTATTCCTGATAACAGGGTTCATCAACCCATACCTCAAAATCTCAAATAGGTTCGTCGGGAACCTTATAAAACTTGTTCAAACATTCCCAGTAGCGGCGTCCAGCTTCACCATTATCCCAACAACTTTGCATATTGCATTTTTTCCACACTTGCACCTTGGTACATAAAGAGGTTGAGACATTTGTGCGTTAAAAAATCTTGCTTTTCTTGAAAGATTTGCTATTAGTTATTGTTGAGCGCAGAAAATAACTAGAATGAGCTCGTTATTTATAGGCAAGACAACACACATAACCTACTATATAACCGCGCTATATACACACATAACGTAGTATTTGACCGCGCTATGCTTTCCGTGATAAGGTTCTGACGGGTACGAAACAGCTTTATGTCAGTTGGGCAGCCTTTTCAGTTCGACAAGACAACACACATAACGTACTATTTAACCGCGCTATATACACATATAACGTAGCATTTGACCGTGCTATGCTTTGCGTGTTAAAGGTTCTGACGGGTACGAAACAGCTCTACGTCAATTGGGCAGCTTTTTTTTTCGACAAGACAATACACATATATAAAATAAAAAACATAATTAAAATTAAATTAATTAGCTTTATGATATTTCAATGTTGTTTCCAGTTCTTCCGAATATATAATTTTTTTTTAAATATCATTAAAAAAACTGAAATGGAAAAGTTCAACTCATAATTAACAAACAAAATTTTATTTTATAAAACTTGCAACATAAACAAAACAACTAAATATTACAACATAAACTCATTGATAGTTAGGCATAATAGAAGAACGACCACCACGAGCTTGAGTACTATTGCCACCCAAACCAGCCGAAGGACATTTTCGACGGTCGTGTGCATATACCACATCTGCGTGCATAAATGGTATCACTAATATCCATTTGGTTTCGTATACGCGTTCTCTTCTACACCTGTATTCGACGCAAATAGGACTTGTTACACACCATTTTAAATGGTTCAGGCAGCCAATAATGCTCAGCACCCACTGGCTGCAACTACCCACTATATGTGTTTAGGTACTTCGCAACACTATATTGTTGATCAACACAGTTGGTTGCACCTAAACCAACTTGTTGAAAGCACTTGATGGCATGTGAGCAAGGCATGTGGTAGATGGACCATTTCCTAACCTTGTAGATTCATTTACAGTATGTACATTATTCCCTCGATTTTGATAGATAGCGGTGCGAACTTCAAAAACATTTCTTTCGTTATCATACTGCAAAAATGAATGCCAATGTACTCGCCGTCTGTATTTCTCAAATCTCTTCATCGGCACTGGCATAAATTCAACACCCATTTCCATCAATGACGTTACAGCTGCAGACCTTTCAACAAACCTCTCCCCCATCTGCTTGAACGACATCCGCACCACGGCTTTGACAGGCAATCCTCTTGCCGACTTCAATAACCCGTTGAAAGACTCTAACACATTTATAGTCAGAGTTCCCCATCGTCAGCCACCATCCGCATGAAAAGTCCACTTTTCAGGGTCATGTCGCATTAACCAACGATAGGTTGCTTGTCTTCTTGCCTGATATATTCTATGTGCCTCCGGAATTTATGCTGTTGGTGGTCTGTTGCTACCAACCACATCAAATCATGCAGATCGTTGTTGGGATATGCCTTTTGGAAATTGGCTTTAAAGTTCCTAACACAATAACTATGGTAGGCATAAGGTTCTTGCCATGCATTCAAGTTCTCCATAGAACTTAAGATACCACCGTGCCGATCAGATATTAGACAAATACCGGAACGCTGTTTGACAACGTGCTCTTTCAAGTGGTTCCAAAATAGCATCCACGTCTCTTGGCTTTCATTGGCACAAATAGCAAAAGCTACAGGAAATATCTGTCCATTAGCATCTATTGCCATGGCTATCAACAGCTTGATATCGTACTTTCCATATACATGAGTGCCGTCTATGGATATTACGGGCCGACAATGCTAAAAACCATCAATTGTTGGTTTAAACGCCCAGAACACGTAATCGAATATATATTCTGGCTTACCCGGACTCCGCTCAAGCTTCCATTCAACAACCATCCTGGGGTTAAACTGCTGCAGTGCAGCCATGTACCTAGGCAGATCTGCAAATGACTTATCCTAGTTACCATCGACTATTTCAAACGCTCGTTTGCGCCCGAGATATGACTTTCTTTTATTAATGGTATGGCCATGTTCATGGTGGACTGCTGTAATGCACTCTTTGATTTTATACCTTATGGACGCTTCGATGCGTGGAATAAGAACAAGAGAAATCAAGTCAATATCCAAGTTGAAGTGATTCCCGTTGAATGTGTTCATTTCGCATGTGTGGGTGAGAATGTATTTACCCACTTTCCACAGACCTATCTTCTTCTTGCTCGCACGCAACATCCAATGACATGGCCAAAACCACCTGCGACAAACAACCTTGTGTACAACCGGACTTGACTCCCATACCGTTATCTCACGACACTCTTTTACGTTGTGTATTTTACAAGCCTTGCTTACGCGCGCTTTATCAAGGAAAAAGCATGCCCTTTGCCAGCACCGTTAGTCTAGACTCATCCCACATTGCTGTCCGAATTTCATCAAAATCCCTTGTGAGAGCTTCCACATCCGGCATGCTTGGCAAGTTATCAAGGTAACGAATCTCCCTTGAATGAAACAGCACTTGGGACTCGTACACTCTTCTTCTAGGGGGGGGGGTGGAGCATACTCTCTCGTCAAATCACGTCCTTCCTTCTCATCCTCCTCATCACCATCCTCATGAGGAAAGGGTGTCTCGTCTCCAGATTCATCAGCATTGTTGTCGTAATCACTGTTCTCTTCCTCACTCTGTGCATCTGCCAGATCCCAATTAAATACGTCGTCTTCGGGCAATTAAGTGAGTACATTTGGTTCAACTTGCTCGTTTTCACTGCACAATCAACAAAATAATAAGATACTGAATTTAATAAATACTTTCCATATAGCTGTATCACCTCACTTACAAGTCGTAATGTGATGAAATTAAGTGATGGACATTTTCATTTAGGTGATGACTACCGAATGGACCACCATGATCCAACACGCCAAAGCTATGCTTGGGTTCATAATTTGTAAAATTCATATCCGGCCGGTAGCCCCTCTTAAATGTATGAGCTTTAATACGATTTCAATATAACAAAAATGCACATCATAACACAAAGGAAAATTGAAGTTTACCACTCGTCTTGTGAATTATGTAAAGCAGGCGGTGATAAGTTTAAATCAAGGAAAACTCTTTCATCCGGAACCTGTCCGGCAAAAACTACTCCAGAATAACCACCCGATGACTGGGGGTTATCCGGAACCTGTCCGACAACCTCATTGTTGGGAACGTCTTCGACCTTGACGTACATATCCAACATTTTGATTACAAGAAATTCCCGGTATTCATTCGGATTCCTCAGAAAATCCCTCAAAGTTTCATCATCATAGATGTTTAATTACGAGTAAAAAGCAGCCCCTTGCGGAGTGACGGAATATGGATATCTTCCGGTTACATTAAGTATCACTGAACGTTTCCTCACACTCATTTTTTTGCATAACAACGATATCAATTTATCGTACTCTATCGTAACTGGTAATTTAACATGACCCTGTGGAGATAAATTATACCTCACAGAGTTATTCTCCATCACAACCTCACCCCTCCCCCCCCCCCCCCCCCAATATAATGAAACTCTTATTCTACGCTCTTCAGACATTACGAAAAAAATGCTTAAGAATTTAACAACAAGAAAAAATTGAATGGGAGTTAGAACTTTTTGTGAATGAATTTTCCTAAAATCCTAACCAGTTTATATAGGGAATGGCTAGCCCGGGATATGGAAATATTTTGATGTATAGCGTTCTTTGAATATACGCTATACACATTTAAATTATTGTTGTGTCAGTTAACTTATTGGTGGGTCCATAATCAGGGGTATAACATGCTGTTTTTGTACGCTATACGTATAGCGTAAAAATTCAGCACGCTATATATGTCAGTCAAATCGTCATTCTACATAGCGTCCAAATACAAGACGCTATACCTTAACGGCAAAATTTACCGTTAAGGTATAGCGTCTTGTATTTGGACGTTATATATAGAAAGGTATTTTTTTTCACTTATTAATGTAGTTTGGGTCCAAAAGAACCACAATTGGGTTCCGGACTCGTTTTCCCTCTCTTTTAAAGATGAAACAATAGTTGAATCATTAGGAATGTCAGTCTTTTGCGCATGACATCATTTTGAACAAGAATGAGCACTTGCTACGAGTCCGGAACCTAAATATTGTATTTCTGGACTCAAAATATATTAATAAGTGTAAAAAAAAGTTACATATCTATGTATAGCGTTCAAATACAAGACGCTATACCTTAACGGTAACTTTTTCCGTTAAGGTATAGCGTCTTGTATTTATACGCTATACTGACAGGCGATTTGACTGCCACATATGGCGTATGAAATGAAGACGTTATACATGTAGCGTCCAAAAAAAACACTATACCTTAAATTAAATACCCCCTTCGTCTTCTTCCCCGACCATTCCCCTTTCCCCCATTTTTTTTAACTTTCTGCTTCTAGTCCCCCCCCTCCCCCCCACTGCTCGTGATTAAAAAAAAATTGTGGGCCCCTCCCGTCACACAAAAGGTGAAGAACGTAGGTCCCACATCGTATTGGAGCATTGTATTATTGTGATTTAACTGCATCGACTTCAAATTTTCACACAAAAAACTCACTACATCGAGGTATTTCGATTTATTTTATGTCGAAACTTGTATAATAATGTATATTAGGTTCCGACAGGTACGAAACAGCTTTATGTCAGTTGGACAAGACAACACTTATATATAAAAAAACAAACATAATTACAATTAAATTAATTAGCCTTATGATATTTCAATGTTGTTTCCAGTTCTTCCGAATATATAATTTTTTAAAATATCATTAAAAAAATTGAAATGGAAAAGTTCAACTCATAATTAACAAACATAATTTTATTTTATAAAACTTGCAACATAAACATAGCAACGTCCTATTACAACATAAACTCAGTGATAGTTAGGCATAATAGAAGAAGGACCACCAAGAGCTTGAGTACTATTGCCCCCCAAACCAGCCGAAGGACATTTTCGACGGTCGTGTCCTGTTTGCGAGCATATACCACATCTGCGCGCATAAACGGTATCACTAACATCCATTT
>NW_017670653.1:120993-167127 GCF_001879085.1 Nicotiana attenuata | reverse complement strand
AAACTTGTATAATAATGTATATTAGTTGATTGAGTGTGTTTTCATGTCGTTTTGTGTTTTATTTGCGAAACTAGTATGTTATATTTATCCGGACTTAGATTAATGTGTTCTAAAAAAATGTGAAATTGAGATTTTTATGTTAATATCCGAATTTAGATATTAGTGTTTCCATGTCGTTTTGTGTATTATTTGCGAAACTAGTATGTTATATGTATTTTTGTGAATGTTATGTGATTAAAATGTATTTGTTGTTTACATTTAGTTTATTTATTAGCATAGTAAAATGTAGAAACTTCTAGCATAGTAAACTGTATAGTATTTTAGCGTAGAATCCCTGTAGTTTAAGTATTTCTTATACTGGTAGATGAAGATATATACTTTGTACAATTAAATAATCAAAATATTGATTTGACACACATAAATATTCATGATAGTTTGTTGCTACTGGGCCTCAAATAACGAGCCTGGAACCCAATAGCTATATATATTTAAGAATTTAAATAATTAAAAATTAAGAATTTAAATTATTAAACAAAGACACACAAAATTATCAAAATATTGAATTTGACACACATAAATATTTATGATAGTTTGGTGCTACTGGGCCTCAAATATCGAGCCTGGAACCCAATAGGTATATATATTTTGCACAATTAAATAATAAACATACAATTAATGTTGTTTAATTTACAGTTGACGACATGGACACGCCGCCTATACATCCCGGCCCTTACTCTCGTGAGCTATTAGTGCTTCAGGGCGATCATAGGTCCGCCCATATATGGGAGGGAGAGTTACTGTCCCAGACTATCCGCGCTAGGAGAGTGGACGACCTGTGGGATTGAGGCCCAGAGATCTCCACGAGCGTGTAGTCCATCGCCTCCAGGATACGAGATTCTATAAGATTATTGAGATCGGGCGGATACAGGTTGACTGGGCTTTGATCACGACGTTGATTGAGCGGTGGCGACCGGAGACGCACACTTTTCACCTGGTGCACTGTTGTAATGCACTCTTTGATTTTATACCTTATGACTCTTCGATGTGTGGAATAAGAACAAGAGAAATCAAGTCAATATCCAAGTTGAAGTGATTCCCGTTGAATGTGTCCATTTCGCATGTGTGGATGGGAATATATTTACCCACTTTCCACAGACCTGTCTTCTTCTTGCTCGCACGCAACATCCAATGACATGGCCAAAACCACCTGCGACAAACAACCTTGTATACAACCGGACTTGACTCCCATACCGTCATCTCACGACACTCTTTTACGTTGTGCATTTTACAAGCCCTGCTTAGGCGCGCTTTATCAGGAAAAAGCATGCCCTTTGCCAGCACCGTTGGTCTAGACTCATCCCACATTGCTGTCCGAATTTCATCAAAATCCCTTGTGAGAGCTTCCACATCCGGCATGCTTGGCAAGTTATCAAGGTAAGGAATCTCCCTTGAATGAAACGACACTTGGGACTCGTACACTCTTCGTCTAGGGGGGTGGAGAATACTCTCTCGTCAAATCAGGTCCTTCCTTCTCATCCTCCTCATCACTATCCTCACGAGGAAAGGGTGTCTCGTCTCCGGATTCATCAGCATTGTTGTCGTAATCACTGTTCTCTTTCTCACTCTGTGCATCTGCCAGATCCCGATTTAATACGTCATCTTCGGGCAATTGAGTGAGTACATTTGGTTCAACTTGCTCGTTTTCACTGCACAATCAACAAAATAATAAGATACTGAATTTAATAAATACTTTCCATATAACTGTATCACTTCACTTACAAGTCGTAATGTGATGAAATTCCATAATGGACATTTTCATTTCGCTGATGGCTCCCGGATGGACCACCATGATCCAACACACCAAAACTATGCTTAGGTTTATAATTTATAAAATTCATATCCGGCCTGTACCCCCTGTTAAATATATGAGCGTTAATTCAAATTCAATACAACAAAAATGTGCATCGTAAACACAAAGGAAAATTGAAGCTTACCACTCGTCTTGTGAATTATGAAACGCAGGCGGGGATAAGTTTAAATCAAGGAAAACTCTTTCATCCGGAACCTGTCCGGCAAAAACTCCTCCAGAATAACTACCTGATGAATGGGGGTTATCCAGAACCCGTCCGGCAACCTCATTGTTTGGAACGTCTTCGACCTTGACGTACATATCCAACATTTTGATTACAAGATATTCCCGGTATTCATCCGGAGTCCTCAGAAAATCCCTTAAAGTTTCATCATCGTAGATGTTTAACTCCGAGTAAAAAGCAGCCCCTTGCGGAGTGACGGAATACGATATCTTCCGGTTACTTTAAGTATCACTGAACGTTTCCTCACACCCATTTTTTTGCATAACAACGATATCAATTTATCGTACTCCATTGTAAGTGGTAATTTAACATGACCCTGTGGAGATAAACTATACCTTACAGAGTTATTCTCCATCACAACCTCACCCCCCCCCCCCAATATAATGAAACTCTTATTCTACGCTCTTCAGACATTACGAAAAAAATGCTTAAGAATTTAACAACAAGAAAATATTGAATGGGAGTTGGAATTTTTTGTGAAAGAATTTTCCTAAAATCCTAACCACTATATATAGGAAATGGCTAGCCCGGGATATGGAAATTTTTTTACGTATAGCGTTCTTTAAATAGACGCTATACTCATTTAAATTACTGTTATGTCAGTTAAATTATTGGTGGGTCCATAATCAGGATATAGCGTTTTTTTTAAACGCTATGTATAGCGCATAAAATGAACACGCTATGCAGTCACGTCAAATGGTCAGTCAGCATAGCGTCTAAAAACAAGACGCTATACCTTAACGGCAAAAGTTACCGTTAAGGTATAGCGTCTTGTATTTAGACGCTATACATAGAAAGGTAACTTTTTTTTACACCTATTAATGTATTTTGACTCCAAAAATACAATATTTAGGTTCCGGACTCCACTTGCTACTATATCCGACTTACACTAAGCTCCTGTTCGGCCATTAATTTTGGCTTTCATTTTTCAAAAAATATTTGAAAATCTTGTTTTTTTATGAAATATGATTATGCTTTGGGGAACAAAATTCAAAAAATTTCAAGTTCCCAAAAATTGGTTTAGGGCAATTTTTGGTTGAAATTTTTTCTTCCACTCACATAACTTTAACTTTTCTTCGTATAAAATGCATGTCCAAACACAACTTCAACTTTCAAAAATTATTTTTCAACATAACTTCAAAAACTCTTTTTTCAAATTTCAATCAAATTTATGTCCAAACGCTAGCTAAAAGTGTTAGCGTCAAGAACTTAAAAGCAAGTCATCGCTTGCAATACGCCCTCGTTAAGAAGCATTCCCGCTTCTCAATTAACCGACTCCCTGCAAACAGGGGCGTATCTGGAATAGAAGCTTCGAGTTCATCTGAACCCATAGTTTTGGCTTAGACCCTGTATATTTATCAGAAAACTCAACAAAATAAGTACAAATAAGAGATTTTGAAGCCAGTAAATTAGATGGGATGTAGTAGAATTTCGAATATGAACTCATAAAGTTCAAATCTTGGATCCGTCTTTGCCTGCAAAAGTATCTGTTTCTACTCGTGAAGATGAGTTACTATGCAGATGGAGAATATTTAGCTGTTCTAGGTTAAGATTTATTGCTTGTTTGAATTTTTACAACTGCCTTCATAAAATTTAGCTAGAGTATTTTTACAGGTTCCGCATTTGCTCTGAGATGTATCGTAAATATGCCAATCTCTTAGTATTCTTCCATAATAAGTCTACATATAACTCTCATGGACGTCATTCTTGTCATTGTTGCTATTCTCTTTTTGCACTTTTACCAGATGAAACATAATAAAAGAAACTTTCACAGTAATGGTTTGCTTCTTGGAAAATAAATGTTCAAGTGCTAAATATGTTTTCTTTTTCTTTTTGGGGGTAGCTTTCCATTTTCCCCCTTCTATCATTTCCAAGTGGAAAAACAAACATGACGGCGTTATTAATTTAACAGGAAAGTTTTCTAATTCAAAGTTAAACTTAGGGCAATACACTGATGAAACAGACTGACTCCAGCTTCAAGAAGCAAAACAAGCAATTATAGAGTGACGAAGTAACCACATACTGATATTATTGACAATAAAATTTACAACAAAGTTCACATATAGAAAAGAAAAATGCCACTATATTCTTAACATGTCCAAAAAATATAAATCCAGAAAAGGGCTCTGAAATAAAAGGTGAAGTAGTTAAATCTTGTACTTGTACTTGGCTACCTCTCCTTCATTGGGGAAAAATCCCATGAGCCTGCCAGCAGAATTCTGGTAAGCGTACATGAAACCACCCATTACCCCAATTAAACCTCCCGTCACCATTGACGGCCCCCTATCCCTGGTTTTATTCCTGCCCATATTCAAAAAAGAATTATCATTAACAAAGCTCAGTCGATAGATTGATTGATAAGAAATAAAAGAGAGATAGGAGTATACTGGATAGGTAGCCGACGGTGACGGAAATGCCGGAGATGGTAGTGAGGCGGAGGTAATCGAGGGTGTTGAAATAGGCAACGGTCTTAGTAAAAGGTGGGTTTCGATCTATAACCGGGTATTCGGGCTTTGTCGATGCTGTTATGTCTGTGTTCATCTTCCTTCTTCTTTCCTCTTAGCTGCTGCTCTTTCTAGTCACTCGTCAGCGACGGGACACTGACCTGGTTTTTAATCGGAAAATGCAATTTCATATTGATTAGAGGCCCGTGGATCCATCATTCAGAACTCGTCAAAATAGCCATTTTTACAGGTGAGTATTAATTGGTAGCCCATTCAAAAGGCCGACGGCCCAAGTTGTCTAAAGGGGCTTTTGCCCATGACAACTGGTCCATAGTGGTTTCATCATCTCTTGATCGAGAAAATATCAGTGTTACCACATTATTTCTCCGGCAATTACGGAGGAAATAAAGCTATTTTAATACAACCACTGAATGTAACATCTAATTACATGCTGCAAGCAGGTGATGATTGGATAGTGAGGTCACTTTTTAATGTCTTTTTCCCTTTGTAATAATATTTATCCACTCCCCACCATCCGAAACACCCAACTGGATATTTTTCTGTTTGTCCGTAGCAGGGCGGATCTAGAGCATGATAGAAAAAGGGCAGATCTAGAGCATGATAGAAGAATACTTGTGATATCTCAAAAAGAAATATTTTAAAATTATGTCTAGATTTATTTTTACACCATTATGTTAATGAGTCTTTATTATAGTAATCTATATCTATATCTATCTATACTATATTAAAAGCACGAAGGCCCTTAGCGAAATATCGTTCGCCTTTTTTACCTTTAAAAATATATTTTACATCGGATAGAAGTGTAAAATCAAAAAGCTTTCCAAATATTTAGGAGTTCTAAATCAGCTAAGTTTTTTTCTAAGTAATTTAGTATTTTATATCTTTTCCTAATAAGGATACAAAATATTAAGACAATAAAAGAATCCAAAAAACGTAGGAGGAAATTTTTTTCGTTAATTAGTTTCCAACAAGGAAACTTCACGATTTTGTATAAAATTTCAATTCTTTGTCCTTGTTTAATCGTAAAGACTAATTTTGCCTCTTTATCTCCCTTTCATATGATTTATTTATTGTTTTTAAAATTTAAATAAAAAGTATTTTTTTCAGAAGCTTGGTTGTTAAATTCGTTTATTTCTCAAAATTTTCTACGACATTAGGTTTTAGGGAAGAGTAATTATTTTTGGAAAAAAGTAATAATTAATTTGTGATAAAAATTAATTTGCCTAATTTAATTTATAAAAATACCTAAAGTACCTCAATAAAATTTGTGTTAAAAAAACTAATATTATTACTAAGAAATTTTATTGCATAATTTACCTTTAAAAATAGGAATTAGTTACGAAATTCATGTTGTAGCTGGTCACTTTTTTTATTGATCTGTCACTAGCGATTATTTTTTATTATTTAACTACATCATTTTTTCATCGCTAATTTATTTCTTTATGTGGTTGACTTGTCTAGAATACATGGTATTTAGACTATTATTTTGATACGAATCTAATATAAAAGAACACTAAACTTTCAAAATCATCTCGGTTGTTTCATGCTTAGCCTCTACTTTTTTTTTTTTAACTAAATAGGCTCAATATTTGTTATTTTCAAGAGCTAATATTTGAAATTTTTTATTTTTAAGGGCTTATATTTTTATAATTTTATATGCATCGTACAAGATACACGCGCATCGCGCGTATACTAAGACTAATTATTTTAAATATATTTGTAACATAAAATTAGTTTAATTTTAAATTCAATTGGGACAAAATAAATCTGATTATTGAATGCGCATTAGTGGGTAGACGTTACCGTGGAAAGAATAATTATGCATTTGACAGCCTTAATGGCTTTGAATTTTAACGTTTTTGTATTTGAACGTTTGGTAGGCTTTAGAAAGACTTTATGGATAAGACAATTTTCTTATCAGATTGTGCATTTCTTTTGCACTATCTATACTTCTTTGTTTTTACATCTTGGTAGTGAAAAAGGCTAAAAATCTTTTCTTCCCTTTTTGTTTGTGTTGGGTTTTCTTCTCGTTAAACTTTGTTGTTTCTGCTCCTAGTTATACTAGAAGAGCTTGTTAAATCCTGAGGGATATGC
This sequence comes from Nicotiana attenuata, assembly GCF_001879085.1. Lineage (NCBI taxonomy): Eukaryota > Viridiplantae > Streptophyta > Magnoliopsida > Solanales > Solanaceae > Nicotiana > Nicotiana attenuata. The sequence continues at coordinate 160,475 of NW_017670653.1, read as the reverse complement.
CTAATTTTATTTATCATGGTGTGGGCGAAATATCCTTAAGGACAGTTTCCTTGACACACCTCAAACTAAACCTTTTATTCTCCATAATCATCCAATTTTTTCCAACAATCTTAAGGATATTTTACGTTGTTATTATGGAGAATAACGCTGCTAATGTTGTTGTTGATGTTACTTGAGCAAAGGTTACAGGTTTCTGTAAACCCTGTAACTTTTGCATAGACTGTATATTTGTACTAAAAAATTCATTAAAGGTGTTAAGAGTATTTAGTTTGAACCCAGTTCGTTGGTCCAATTATCATGTAGATTAACTTGAGATTTTTATAGGAACTCATAAGCTTAAATTCTGGATCCGCCTCTGGTGGCAGTTGCGTGCCACATTATCTCAAAGGTGGTCAATTTAATTCTTTTTTTTTTTTTAAAAAAATTACTTTGTGCAGATCCGAAAATATATAGTACATTGTAAAACTTATATACATTGATTGTCATATTCTAGTAAGACAAGAAAAATTAACACGAGAAAAACTTCTAGCATAGTGATGAAAATAACATATTTTAATATTTAATAATTCCCTTATCCCCAATTTTGTCGCCGTCCCTAGTGCTGAGTTTGGGCAGTGATGCCGTTGCTTAAGGTTAAATGTGCTTTGAAATCTTCTTGGTGGATATTTATTATTCGTATCATAGCTTAAATTATTATTTATACCAAACAATCATTATCTAAAAAATTTTTGCTTTGGCATGGATAATGTACTTTTAATAAATATTACTTTCTCCGGTCCAAAATAAGTGATTTTTTGGCTTTTTTCTTGTGGTTCAAAATAAGTGATTTTTTCAGATTTCAAGAATGAATTAAATATTTTTTTCCTACATTGTCCTTGAAGTAAATGGTGTTGAAATATGTGTTAGGAGTGTTTATGTGAGATAGTAAAGATTAATAAGGTCAATTCCATTGCTAATTAATGCTAAAAGGTGGATTTCTTAATTTGTGTGAAAATATTCAAAAAATCACTTATTTTGTACCGGAGAGAGTAAAACCCACGCACTCCTATGTCCGACTAATCAATATTTCTTGTAAATCTGGATACTCTGCGGTGAGACCTCTCCCTCGGTCTTCACAAACCAGTCAAACACGCCAACCTTAACTTTACTCCGCACTAAATTATTCACAGACTAACACATAACACACCTCCCCAACAAAAACAATCTAGCCACTTTTATCATTTAATTATGGTTAATTTATATTCCCTTTGATCCACTTTAATTAATTTTTTGGCTCTTTTTTTTTTTGATCCATAATATTTAATTTCTTCAGATATCAAGAAGAAATTATTTTTTTTTAAATTGCCCTTGGAGGAAAGAGTCTTAGGGGTCGTTTGGTTTGAATACGGCTGATGCTGAAATAAGTTATACTGATATAAGTTATGATGAGATAAGCTATGCTGGGATTAGTTATACTGAAATTGTTTTTTATTCATTGTTTGGTATGTTGTATTAAATATGACAATGGCATAATTTGTAAGAAGAATGTATAAATTATACCGGTGCTAATTACCCAACCCTCTATAAGGTATAAGTTATCCCGGTGTTAATTTTAATCCTGGGATAACTTATACCTGATTTGGTAATCAAACGAAATATTAAGGTGGTATTAAATTTTTATACCAACACTATACCTTCTTATACCTCATACCAAACTACCCCTTAGAGTATCTATTATATTTTCAATGAACAAATTCAAGTGTTAATTAGTGCTAAAAAGAGAACTCCTTAATATGCGTGAAAATAGCCAAAAAAATCAATTAAAGTAGAGTATGTATTATTACCCCAAACAGAACAAAATTTATGTCTGCACCTTGGTGATGAAGTTTCTTCTCAAAAAGGAAGATAAGAGGCTTGTATTTAAGCTAGACTTCCAAACTTCATAGAGATCACGAGCATGCTTTTAACCCTGCATCTTCACCAATCTCCTCCATCAACTAAAGTTTATTACTTATATAGTTTTACATTCTTTCCCAAGGACAACTACCTCTATCCTATTGTCTATGCTATGCCTAACATCTAGAAAAAAGAGACAAAAGAGACCTGTAAACTTTCTTACATATACGTTTTTGTGTATCTCATATTTCCTAATTGGCCAAGTTATTTTAGCCCAGCCGTGTGGAGGATCTACTTCTGATATTCCTCTATCTATATATGCACTACATCAGCAAAAGCCTTTAGCTTCGTGAACGAAAGGGGTCGGAGGAACAAAAGACTTGCATTGTCTCGAATTCAAGATGTTGGCTTTGAAGTAGACTTGTATACCTATATACCGGACCTAAATGACTGCAGATATGCTGCTCGTTACTGCAGATGCGAATGGACTGTCTGGTAGGTTGTTTCCTTGATTGCTGTAGTAATACAACATAAAAAAACTAAATGAGTCCAAGCGAAGTACAAGGTTCAATTTGCAAAGACATACAAGTAGATGAGATTCAGAACGTAAAAATGACTCGCAAAACCCCACTTCTAGACAGCCTAATCAGTAACCAAAACTGTCATGTTACACACACAGTTATCCTAGGACCTACCTTCGAACTATTTGACATACCTGTTCTGTGGGACAATTATGTGGATGCAGAACATAATGCAATGTAAATACTCTGCACACTTTTGGAACGAGATGACAGCAAATGGAAAGACAAAGTAAAGAAACATCAGGACAAGGTTTTTTGTTAATTCAGTTGCTACGCAAGTAACATCAAAGTGAAGAGAGGACTTGTTATCAGATTTTAGAAAACACTGGGAGATATGCGAGTCGATGACTATCAGAACTAATTTATAACTCCAGTATATACCTCTCCTCATGAGCACAATGGCTTCCTGAATGTGTGGGGTTGTCTTCATCCGAGTATCCACTGTTCTGAACATCTGATAGATGGCTGAGCCGTTCTGCTGACAAGAACTTACAACGCTCAGTGCACTTGCAGTACAGAAAATCAGTGTACTAAAAAGTGAAGGCAGGTGGCTAAAGTCAGTAACAATAAAAAGAGTATATACATACGTTGAGAAATGTTAAATTCATCCATGGAAGCGTCGAAATAGGACAGGGCGGCCATGGATTTTTCCGACAACTGCAGCTGTGCAAGTCGCCTAGACTCAAGTTCAAGGGCTTGCTCTTCCATTATATGCTTCCTTAGCAGTCTGGAGTATGTCAATCCTGTTGACAGTCCACGATATGTACTAGATATAAAAGAGCAAATGCATAGAGCATGCAGAAGGATTTATAAAATGGCTTTACAGATATGGATGTTCATCCACACGCCATGGTAACGAAACCTTTCAGGGAAAAGAAATTTCATTCAGTCTACAATGACAAATGAGCAATATTTCAAGCGCAACTGTCTTACTTTCTTGTAGCCCAGAATCCAAATCAGCATGATGTACGTGGTAATATATTGGTGACTCCATTTTCTCCTGGTGTCTCCTGCAGGAGAGGAAATAAGATTAGACAGGTTTGACCATTGTGAACTAGTAGAAGTATATCAGATCTAAACTGGAAACTATAATCCGGTTAATATCAATAGGAAAGATCAGTTAAAATGAACAAAATGCAAGAGTAATTCACTCCATAGATACAAGAAGGAAATGGAAGAAAAGAAGAAGCTGAATTCTCAGTGTAACACCAGGCTTCCCTTACCAAAGCATGCAGAATAAAGATCAACTTAATCGAGCAATCGAGATGTGTCATTAAGGAATTGCAGTATGATTAGAACCTACAAGGCGCTAAAAAAAAAAATCCGTCATTTAGGTTGACTTTAACCAAGAGACTATAAGAGTACCTTTCAGATAGCTTTGACTTCTCCCTATAAGGCTTGACAAGAACGCGAGCACCACACACATAATGTGGATTTCCTGTTGACAAAACCATTTTTACAGTATCTGCGCTGAAGAAGGTAACAAATCCAAACATCCGTTTCTGCTGACATGGCATTCTTACATCTTGAACTGGGCCAAAAGTGCTGAAAACAAAAACCGAAGATCAGAGAAATATTGAACGCTAACTAAAAGGAAAAGCACAAAAACATCACATGTTGGGTTGCATACTTGAAGTAATCAAAGACATCTTCCTCCGTAAAAGTGCTCTCAGCAGGGAATGTCAAATATATTTGACGTGAACCGCTAACAATAGGACCGGGATCGCTTCTTTCACCATGAGAGTCCATGTACTTTGCTGCATCTTCAGCCAGTACTACAGAATGTTGTCCATGAGGCCTGTAACATAGCATCTAAACATATTAGAAGTTAAATAGGACCGTTTGACTAAATGAAACAATGCAAGATCCAGGTAACAAACACCTTTCAATCAGGCGAACAAACTTCAATCGAGCAAGAAGCTTTGTCAAATTATAACCAGCTTTACCATGTCTCTGGCTCTCAGTTAGATACCCTTCCGCTTGGAGGGTTCTCCCATACTTCTCATAATACATCATGGGCAGTGATGCAATTGAAAGAGGATGCCCTTTCTTGGATTTCAAGAGCTCCGTTATCTCTAGCTCTAATTTCTCAAGGGAACCAGGTGAAAGTACTTGATCTTCATCACCATTTTCACATAAGTTAGGGTCAACCATATGATGGTAGCTCTCCGGAAATGGATAAGCATGAAAATACCTACAGCTAGTACCATTTTTACAGAACCCCTTGTTGAAATAGTGGCAAGCCTTAACTGGAAATTTAAGCGGACTTGGAGAATTTCTGCTGCGCCTGATAAAGGCTACTTCTGGATAGCAGTAATCACTTTGGTAATTTAAATTTTCAAAGTCCGTTCGTTCTTCAAGTTGGAGAAACCGTTGCGAAGGCTCATAGTCGGAGTAAGGCATTTCAGTTAACTGAAAACGTTTGTCAGTCAGTTGAGGTTCGCAACAAGAGGAGGCTACATCAAAAGCCGATGAAAGTGAACAAGATGAAAGAGGTGAAAAGTGTGCAAACTGCATTAAGGGATCTGCAATATGTGCTGGATTTATAGAAGGTGAAACTGGATTGTAAAACATTGAAGTTGAGTTTAGTTTAAGGGCATTTTTTGCCTTTTGGATCACGTTGTGAATTAAGGTATCAGGGCCTAATGCTAATCGAATCATTTCCTGATTGGGGAAGTCTTGCAAGTAAATATAGCCAATAATCTTCCTTGTAACATGCTCGGGTTCAACTCTCAGGATTCTCTCATGCACAAGTTTAGCTGCCTCAAATGGATCCATTGCAGCAAGCTACTGTATCATGTGTAGCAAATTGAACACAAAAGAAAAAATTGCAGTTATAAGCCAAATAAAGGTACACCAAATGATCATATATAGGCAACAACCAGTGGCAAAGCTAGGAATTATTCCAAGGATGTTCAAATTTGAAAATTTGAAAGAAGTGATCAATATGTGTTATATACCTCTAAAACGTAATATTTTACCTAAATACAAAATGTAATTTTTTGATGAATGGTGGTCAATACCCACCTTTATGACCATGTGGCTTCGCCACGGGCAACCACATAGGTACGCCAACAATGATTTCGTTAATTCCACATATAGCTTTTGTTTTCACGTAAAATCCAAACTAAAGCGAACCTATGATACAATAAGCAGAGGCTGATGGAGTTTATTACTTATATGTTCAACAGAACCAAGTATTTTGACACGGAACATAGATACAAATGTGAAAAACTACTAAAATTTCAACAATTTTGAATTCTATACCCGTAATTTTAAAACTACAACGAGTTTTAACGCTAAGAAACTTAAGGTTGAACCTATCAAGTTTAAATCCGGGAGAATTTTACAACTATAATACCCCATAAAAAACAAGTACAGTACAAAGAAAAAACACACTATAATTTGCAAATGATTGTCAAAAATTAAACATGCCAAGGGAGTTTAATTTTGTGGGACTCAAAACCTCTGAATCTACAGTAATTTCAACAAGAAAGACATGCAAAAACTTATCTTTTTCTCAGAGTCCTAAAGCAGAATAATATACACATAGTAGCAAAAAGTAAATGGAAAACAAAAATTGAGTAAGAAATCAAGAAGAAGAGGAGATTCAACATACCCTTATATGGAAACAATTTTCACTGTTAAGAAATTAAACAGTCAGAGTGAAGCAGACATTCTTTCTCTCTGAATGTTACAGAAACACCGTAACACTTGCAACTGCTTTCATATACTTTAGGCTAAAGTACTGATTCAAACTTATTGCTTTTTTTTAATTTTTAATAACAGATCTTATGTTATTATAAAATCAGTTGATTATTCATAACTTTTGAGATAAGTATCATTTTGAAATACAGCTAGCAGTTACCAATCCAAAATCTAAATTTCCTAGATTTACGAAGGTTGAGTACAGCTTGAAATATGTAACTTGACTAAATTACCCTCTACTAGATATCCAAGTCAGATAATTTTACCACAATAAAGTTCTTTCTTTTTTTCGGGGAAAGATAATTATCCATACACAACTTTCGGAGATTCCAATGTCCAGAAAGAGTTAAAAAGCATATGCAGTGTCTTTTGTCCCAGGCTATGGTTTGGTCATTTTTACCGATAGTGAATATTTTTGCAAATAACTGAAAAATATAAAAGAGACCTAATAAATACTGTTTTAATTTAATTGTAAACAAAATATTATTAGTATCCTAAACATGGAAGTACTAAGATTTTTGTCGATATAACAGGAATGCAATAACATCTTCTAGACTAGCTTTAGGATAAAACCCAAAGTCAAAAGTCACTATTCACTGAAATTATGTGACGACTTGTGGTTTCCAGAATGAAGCTAGTTGTGAAGGATGCAAACAGAATATTTAAAAGCGACTTTTGCGTTAAAATATTATGGTATAGCCAGTTTTCACACTGGTCAATGAAAAATAGCCAACGTTTATCAAGTCAATGAAAAATAGCCACCATTTTGCTGCAACAGGGACCGGTCAAGTATAATATACGGGAGTTCTGGTGCATTTGTGTACGAACTCCAGCATATTATGCTGGACCGGTATACTTTGCTAATTCCTGTAAAATTTGCGGGAGACTGGAGCACCAGTGCTCCAAACTCCAGTATATTATACTGGACAATTATACTTGCTGGAACTCCCGTAAAATTTGCGGGCGTATTTTTTCGGATTTTGAACAGTGTTTTCGCTCAAATTTAAAGTGGCTAAATTTCGATGACTTTTGAAACTTGGCTATTTTTCAACGACCAGTGGTAAATCTGGCTATTTTTGAATTTCTCCCTATCTTGCCTAATTGTCAGCTCAATCATTATTCATTACTGATAGAGTATTAATGCAAAGTCCAGTTCCTGGTTGAGTTTACTAGTATTAGGCCTCTTTATATTGGGCCAGTTTTTACTTTTACATTTTAGGAACCGGCCCTTGTCCGGATAGTTTTATACTTTTCAATTCTAGCCACTTTTAGCTGTACATATAAATAGCATCAGATGGACTCTATTTTTAATTAATGGATCAGAATTATATTTACTCTGTTGTCTCTCAGCTTTCTCTCTCACCGACTTAGACAACTAGGGTTTCTCACACGATCCATTCCCAAATTCTCCATTGATTTCATAGCTTATCATGGTATCAGAGCATCGATCCGAGTTATCCGCAACGCTCATCTTGATTTCATCAGTTTAGTTTCTTCGATTTTGTCAATCACGATCTTCCCTCGAAGATTTTGCCAATTCAGACAATGTTTGGGGTTTTCTGCAAATTTTGTCTCTGCAAGATCAGGTTTCACTTTCCTTGAGCTCAATCAAGGAATTCCGGTAACATCTCATCGATTTCTCACAGTATTTGATAGATTCTACAAATTTGTGCCCTAATTTTGAAAATTGTTCATCTCTGTGGTTTGTCGTCTGTGTGACTGATAAGAAACATTAGGTTTGAAGACTTTGATGTAGTTGTCAAATAGTTTTCAATCTATATTCTCAACTTTGAATTACACTCATGGCCCCAGACTCGACTTCTACCTCATCATCACCTATTTCTGCTGAAGTTCCTCCTAACACCTCAATTGATCCTTCTCATCCATTGTATGTGCATGCATCAGATAATCCGGGAGTTACAATGGTAACTGTCCCTTTTTCTGGCACTGGGTATGTATCTTGGAGAAAAAATATTCTTATTGCTCTATCGGCTAAGAACAAGGCCGGGATGGTTAATGGGAGAATCACTCAGCCATCTCCTGACTCTCCTATGTATGATCATTGGCTAAGATGCAATGATATGGTCTTTGTATGGTTGAGTAATTCAGTGTCTAGGGATATTGCTGACACTGTACTGAGATATTGCTGACAGTGTACTTCATTGTGACACTGCAAGAGATCTTTGGAAAGATATAGAGGAGAGATATGGCCAATCTAATGCTAGTAGATACTACCAAATTCAAAGAGAAATTGGCGGAGTATCTCAGGGGCTCTGGTGACATTGCTAGTTATTACACTGGGTTAAAAAGATTGTGGGATGAGTTAAAAACTGCTTCATTTGGGCCAGCTTGTACCTGTGGAGCAGAACCACAGTGTAGTGAAGGACAAAAACTGATTCATTTTCTCACTGGTTAAATGAGACATACTCCAATCTTAGAAGTAACATTCTCATGATAATTCCTGTGCCTTCTTTGAGTAAAGCCTATTCAATGTTGTTGCATGATGAGAGTCAAAGGGAAATTCAAGCTTCAGGATCTCCATTCCTTTCTGAATCTCCTTCTTTTCATGCCAAATCCACTCCTGTCCAAAATAACTCAACAAACAAGTCCTACTCTTAGAAAATCTGTTTTGAGAACAAAAGGTCTAACATTGTGTGTAAATACTGTAGAAAATCTAGTCATTCTGTTGACAAGTGTTATAGGCTGCATGGATTCACTATTGATTTCAAATTTACCAAAGGGTAGAAGGCTGTGGACTATGTTCAGCTTGATGATCCTAAAACTAATTCCTTCTCAGCTCCCGAACTCTACCTGGAAGTCCAGTCCATGGTTTCAGCAAAGAGCAGTATCAACGCCTTATGAGTCTTTTCCAACAGTCTCAAATTTCTGCTGCAAATCAGGATCAACATTGCTTCTTCTGCTTTGGGAGCATTTGCAGGTGTGTTTTGTAATTTTGCTGTATATTTTGTTGCTTTATGCTATGTTTCTCAATTAAAGGTTAACACTTGGATTCTAGACTCAGGAGCTACTAACCATAGGACTCCATATAAAGAACTCTTACACAATATTCAACCATTACCTTCTCCCTACCCAATAACATTACCAAATGGTTACAAAGTAAAAGTCAATTGCACTGGTTCTTTAAAACTATGTAATGATCTCATTCTAGCAAATGTACTTCTAGTTCCTTCCTTTCAATTCAACTTGATTTCTGTACCACAATTAGTTGATCAATTTCAATGTAGAGCCCTCTTTACCAATATCCCTGGTTGTATACAGGCCCCTTCTCTGAAGAGGCCACTGGAAATTGGTAGAGCTGCTAATGGGTTGTACATAATTCATTTAGATCTCATTGTGGGACAGTCTGTTTCATCTATAAATACCATATCAGCTATATCTTCATCTCTTAAATATGGTTACAGTGTTTGTATAACTGATTGTAATCATGTTTCTTATGTTAATAAAGCCGATCTTTTCTGGCATCAAATTTTAGGGCATATGCCATTCAATAGAATGAAATCTATTTCAGTTCTTTCTGATAAATTTTCTTCAAAATAGTCTTTTATTTGTCTTGTTTGTCCCTTAGCTAGACAACAAAGACTCTCATTCCCTGATAGCACTATAAAGTCCACTCACTCCTTTCAACTTGTACATATTGATCTATGGGGTCCTTATCATACAAGAACATATAATGGTTTTAGGTATTTCTTGACTATTGTTGATGATTTCTCAAGAGTAACCTGGACACATTTACTTTCTTATAAGAGTAATGCTTTTTCCATTATCAAAGCCTTTGTTTCCATGGTCCAGAATCATTTTAACTCTAAAGTTCAAACAATTAGGTCAGATAATGCATTTGAGCTAGGCTCCAATGCTCATATCTCATCCTATTTTGCTAATTCTGGGATTCTTCACCAAACCACAATTCCCCACACTCCTCAACAAAATAGGGTTGTTGAGAGGAAACACAAATATATCTTGGAAACATCAAGAGCTCTTTTATTTCAATCTAAACTACCTGTCAAATATTGGGGTGATTGTGTTCTCACTGCCACCTATTTGATTAATAGGTTTTCCTCTAGTGTGTTACACAACTTGTCACCTTTTGAGAAACTTCATAGTCATCCTCCTACATATTCTCATCTTAGTACCTTTGGTTGTCTTTGCTTTGATACCTTGCCAAAGGTGGGTAGGGATAAATTTCAACCTAGAGCATCTCCATGTGTTTTCCTAGGTTATCCTTTAGGAAAGAAAGGGTATAAGTTGCTCAATCTCACATCTCATTCCATCCTATTCTCTAGGGATGTCATTTTTCATGAACATATCTTCCCTTATCATTCTTCATCTCCTCCTTCTGTTTTCCCCATTACATCTGATCCCTTCATTGATATTTCCACTACTACTACAGCTTCTGCTTCTTCACCTATTCAACCTGCTTCACCAGTAGGTTCTTCTCCTCAGGCTCCTCATTCCACTTCTCCTTCTTCTTCTCCTACCCTACCTACTGTCCCTTCTATTGTGTCTCTTAGGAGATCTACTAGAGATTCTACCGTACCTGCCTATCTTCAGGACTATGTCTACTACACAGCCATCCCCACTTTTCTTGTGAATTCCAAGGTTACCTCTACTGAGATTCACATGCTCGAACCTTAGTTTTACCATCAAGCAGCACCCCATCCTGCCTGGCAGGATGCTATGGTCAAAGAATTTCAAGCCTTGGAGGCAAATCAAACTTGGGACATTGTTCCTTTTCCTCCAGGTAAGAAGGTTATACCATGCAAATGGGTATACAAAATCAAACAAAAGTCTGATGGTTCAATTGAGAGATACAAGACAAGATTAGTGATTAGAGGTGATTCTCAGAAAGAGGGCATAGATTATTTTGAGACATTCAGTCCAGTTGTCAAGATCACAACTGTCAGTGCCTTCTCACCTTAGCAGTCAAGCATGGTTGGGCAGTCCACCAGTTGGATGTCAACAATGCTTTCCTACATGGTGATCTTCATAAGGAGGTGTACATGAAGATCCATTTGGGCTTGACTGTGGGTTCTTCTTCTTCTGATCCTCCTTTAGCATGCAAATTGAAGAAATCTCTTTATGGCCTAAAGCAGGCCTCTAGACAATGGTTTGCAAAGCTCTCTCAATCTCTTCTTTCCAGAGGTTACTCTCCTAGCAAGAGTGACTCCTCCTTGTTCACCAAAATTACTGCCTCCTCCATTGTTATTTTGGAGGTATATGTGGATGACATCCTTTTGGCTGGTGATAATGGTCGAGAAATTACATATTTGAAAGCCTTTTTAGATCAATAATTCAGAATCAAAGATCTTGGTTCTGTTCATTATTTCCTTGGCCTTGAAGTCTCTTTGGTAGAAGGTCGTTATGTAGTGCATCAACACAAGTACACTAAGGATCTTTTGTCTGAATTTCATTGCCAAGATGCCAAGCCTGTTCCTACTCCCCTTGATCCCCAACACAAGCTGCACATTGATTTTGGTGATTCCATTTCTGATCCTTCTATTTATAGAAGGTTGATTGGAAAGTTGAACTTCTTGCAGCACACCAGGCCTGACATCTCTTTCTCTGTTCAACATTTGAGCCAATTTTTGGTCTCTCCTAAAGTTCCTCATATGTTGGCTGCATTGCATGTTCTCAGATACCTTAGTAATGATCCTGCACAAGGCATTCTGCTCAGCAACTCCTCTAATTTCACCCTTAAGGGCTACTCTGATTCTGACTGGGCTGCCTGCCCTATCTCAAGGAGATCTGTTACTGGATATTATATTCTTCTTGGTGATTCTCCTGTTTCTTGGAAATCCAAGAAACAACCTACTATTTCTTTAAGCTCTGCTGAAGCAGAATATAGAGCTTTGAGACAGGTAGTTGCTGAGGTTTCTTGGCTGCTCAGACTTCTTGCTGATATGGGCTACTTCTCTTGTTTCTATATTTTGTGATAGTCAAGTTGCTGTACATATTGCCAAAAAATCATGTTTTTCATGAGCGCACCAAACACATTGAAATGGATTGCCATTATGTTAGGGATGTTCTTTCTTCTGGGGTGATTTCTCTTCATCATGTGCATACCTCTGCTCAACTAGCTGATATGTTTACTAAAGCCCTCACAAGTGTTCCTCATCACAGACTTTTATGCAAGCTTGATGTTCAATCACCCTCAAGCTTGAGGGGGGGGGGGGTGATAGAGTATTAATGCAAAGTCCAGATCCTGGTTGAGTTCACTAGTATTGGGCCTCTTTGTATTGGGCCAGTTTTTACTTTTACATTTCAAGGAACTGGCCCTTGTCCGGATGGTTTTATACTTTTCAATTCTAGCCACTTTTAGATGTACATATAAATAGTATCAGATGGACTCTATTTTTAATTAATGGATCAGAATTATATTTACTCTGTTGTCTCTCGGCTTTCTCTCTCACTGACTTAGACAACTAGGGTTTCTCACAGGATCCGTTCCCTATTTCTCCATTGATTTCATAGCTTATCAATTACTTCTGAGTTTTCGAGTATAACACATTGGTGTTCTTTATTTTCTAATATGATGTTTTAATTTTAGGGATTTGTTATGAATCCAGTTCAAGAATTGGGCCTAGAATCAGCTGAAGTGGGCCTAGGGTGGAGTCATTTGTAGAGAATATTGGGCCTGGAACTAATCTAAGAAGAAGTAATAGAATTAAACAACCCAGTAGAAGACAAACTGATTTCATTTGGAAGGGTGACTCAGCACAAGAATGATCGGAAAGAGGGTTCAGAGTGGTTACAAATAGCAGGGAACATAGGGAAAATGGGTAGGCAGTTAGTAATCAAAATTGTCTATGTTCTCTTCCCCACTTCTTCTCCAAGTTTCCCATCTTTCCTTCTTATTTCTAATTCCAGTCAGTTAGTATTCAATTTTGCAGTTTCCTTGTTCTAGACAAAGTTCCTAGTTTGTAATAGTTGCATTTGAATATTTAATCAACAAGTTAGCTCCAGTTTATTTATTTGTTACATTGGTGCTTTATCCAGCGGACTCCATGGTTGATTCAAAACTCAAATCTGCTGATAATGGTGTTTCTCAACAGGAGTTTGCAGATCTCTCTTCCACAGTTGTGAATCTGTGTTCTGCTTTTGATAACCAGCAGAAACTGTTGCAAGACTTCATTAACGCAACCTCGCAGACAACGACTGTAGAACCAACTCGTATCTGCTCAGCAGAGGTGTGTTTGTCTCACGGAGCATCCCCAGCGACATCGGCGATGATGAGACACAAACCTGATGCGGTTGAACTACCTCGCTTCAGTGGTCTAAACCCCGAAGCCTGGGTGTTTCATACAGAGAGGTACTTTGATTTTTACTCTATTTCCTCTGCTCATCAAATATCGTTGGCCTTTTTTTACTTGGACGGAGAGGTACTGGAATGGTACCGATGGCTTGTTCGTAATAAGCAACTAGTTGAGTGGAGGGACCTAAGGGTCGTCTGGCCAAACTCCGACAACGGTCAACAGTAGCTAAATACCAGGCTCGATTTGAGTCCATATCTAATGTGATTGAGGATATTTCTAAGTCCTGGTTGGTCCATCTCTTTATTTCGGGCCTCCGGTTGTACATTAAGACTGCAGTTTTAATACATAAACCCACTACAATGTCAGACGCAGTGGAACTAGCCCATTTAGATGAGCAACGCATTGAGTTAGAAAAGGGGCCTGCCCGACCCGCTTTATCCAGGAACCAACCTCCACTTTTACTTGCTCCAAATACAACCATGACCACTCCAACTAATAAGGCCTCAACATCCACTACACCTAAAATACCTCTCAAACGCCTCAAACCTCCGAACTTCAATCTCGAAGAGAAAAAGGTCTCTGCTACAATTGTGAAGAGACATTTGTTCCTGGGCATAAGTGGAAGGCTCTTCCTCAGTTATTTTGTGACGACCCAAAGGGTCATCACCGGACTTCCTCCTATCTCCGTGCTTCTGAGGCCTTGAAAACCTCGCTTTTAGTTGCCTCGATTTGCGTGCGCAGTCCGGGCACGAAGCCGGAAAGCTTTTATGTTGAAATATGTGAACTTTGTGAAAAATTTGAAGAATTTTGATATTAATATTGCTAAAGTTGACTTTGGTCAACATCTTTGGTAAACGGACCCGGACCCGTGATTTGGCAGTCCCGGAGGGTCCGTAGAAAAATATGAGACTCGGGCATATGCCCGGAGTCGAATTACGAGGTCGAGAGCCCGAGAAATAAATTTTTCTGTGAAATTGTTTTTCTGAAATTCTTAAGGAAAATGGAAATGAAAATTGATTAAAAGACTATGGTATCGGGCTCGTATTTTGGTTCCGACACCCGGTACAAGTCTTAAATATGTGTTAAGCGCTTTCTGTAAAGTTTGGTCGAAATCGGACGTCATTTGACGTGTTTCGGACCTAAATATCTAAAGTTAGAAGTTTAAGAAGTTTGAAATGAAAATGATGATTTTGAGGCTTGATCCATTGATTCTGATGTTATTTTGGCGATTTGATCGCTCGAGTAGGTTCGTAGGATGTTACTGAGTTAGTGTGTGTGTTTGGTTAGGAGCCCCGAGGGCTCGGGAGTGCTTTCGGAGGTGTTTCGGGATGTTTTGGCTTAGGAAAAACATAGCAGAAAATTCTGCAATTTTTGCTCAGTGATTTCCTCTTATGCGATCGCAATCTTCAACCCGCGATCGCGTTCCTTTGGCTCTTTACTCTTTCGCGTTCGCGTATTTGATCACGCGATCGCACTGCCTTAGCATTTCCTTCAATGCGTTCGCACCAGTAGGTTTGCGTTCGCATAGACCAAGTTTTGGACCCCCCCCCCAGTATTCCCCTACGCGATCGCATTACAACCCACGCGATCGCGTTGACCATTCTGTGTAACCCTTCGCGATCGCATCTCTACATCCGCAATCGCGTAGGGTAAATTCGCCCAGTTATTTTAAAGCCTAAAAACAGAACCAGTGACGGGATTTCTTCATTCTTTTCACACGAGCTCTCCTCTTAAACCCTCCATAGACGAAATTCAAGCTCTCCTTCCTCCATAACTCTTTGGGTAAGTAATCTTAACATCATTCCCTCGTTATTTCTTCATCTAATTACTAATTTCCTAGCCCTAAATCATGAAATCAAAGTAGAAATTAAGGGTTTTGGGTAGAGTTAGGGCTTGGAGGATTTTGGGTGATTCAACCTCAATTTGGGGTCGAATCTTGAAATAAATTATATATTTGAACTCGTGGGGTTATGGGTGATTGGGTTTTGGTCCGAGCCTCGTGTTTGGACCATGTGGGACCGGTGTCGAATTTTGGTGTTTTTGGAAGAATGATAGGAATTTCATTTCTAGGCTATGGGATTATGTTTTTGAGCCCTTATTGATATTATTGAACTAATTATGCCTAGATATCATTGTTTCGGAGTCGGATTGTAGAGGAAAGGCGGTATTTGAGGGTTGATTGCTATTCTTGGACCGAGGTAAGTGTTTGTTCTAACTTTGGCTTGAGGGAATAGGATTAGGATGTTATTTGCTACTTGCTAAATGTGGAGTACGGTGTATAGGCATGGTGACGGTTGTCTATGCACCGGAGTCTAGCATGACCGTGAGTCTTAATTGCTTTTAATTCGAATGATGTGACACAACTACCTTGTTTAATCGATAAATTTCATATAATGTGAACGGTTGAGGAAGAATTGTGATTGGTATATTTTGGAGCGTGGGCTCGAACAAGAATGTGATAGTTGAGAAAGAAGTGATTTAAAAGAGGATGTGTTGTGATTATTCCCTTGCCGGGACGTGCAGATTAGTATTATGTACTCTCCCTTGCCGGGATATTTGGGCTGTTAGCTGTACCCTTGCCGGGTTAAAGTGTTATGTTGACGAATTCCCCTAATGGGGCCTTCTTTACAAGTCAGATATTTTGAATTATAATATGGGATCGTGTGGCACGCCGTCCACTATATATGTTATGAAATGGGATCGTGTGGCGCGCCGTCCACTTATATATTATAATATGGGATCGTGTGGCACGCCGACCACTATATATGCTATGAAATGGGATCGTGTGGCGCGCCGACCACTTATGTATTATAATAGGGGATCGTGTGGCACGCCGTCCACTATATATATCATGGAAACCCGGAGTAGTTCTGTTGTTATTTCTAATAATTCGTCTTTATCTGTTATCCCCGAGCATGCCCCCTTCCCAGCTTTACTTGATATCTTCTGTTGTTATTTTCGTTGCTTTTGTATATGTATATATATCTGTACAGGTTGTTTTGGTAGGTCCTGTCTAGCCTCGTCACTACTTCGCCGGGGTTAGGCCAGGCACTTACCAGCACATGGGGTCGGTTGTGCTGATGCTACACTCTGTGCATTTTTGTGCACAGATCAGGGAGCAGCTTTCGGACCGCAGCAGTAGGATTGCCGAGAGCTATCTTCAGTCCAGGGACTCACGAGGTAGCCTAGCAGGCTTTCCCAGGCCGAAGTCCCTTCTATGTTTTAGTTTGTTTACCTTGTATCGAACAAACACTATGTATTTCCTTTCAGACTTGTTTTTAGCATTCTATAGTAGTCCTTGAGCTAGTGACACCAGACTCTGGGTAGGACTATGTTTCAAATTTCCGCACTTTTGGTTTTCAGTTGTGTTAATCTAAAATCTTCCGCTTATTTATTGTTCTCGTTTATTATATTGTTTGAATGAAATTAGTTAAAAAAAATGTTTTAACTGTTGGCTTGCCTAGCTCCGATAGTAGGCGCCATCACGACTCCCGATGGTGGAAAATTCGGGTCGTGACATATTTCTTCTCGAAGACTCACCATCAATTGTTGAGCTGCCAGATGCCTTTACTTCAGATGATTTTCTCGCAGAGAAGCTTCAATGTTTGGAACTCCAGCAACATTCCGCTATTTCATACCACGCTCTGGCTGGTGGGCATTCTCCAACGTCTCTTCGTTTCAAAGGTTAGGTCCGCGGAATGCCAGTAGATGTTATGGTGGATAATGGGAGCACACACAATCTTGTGCAAAGTAGAGCTGCTAAGTTCCTTAACCTGGTTGTTTCATCGGTTACACCATTTTTTGTGGTGGTTGGTAGTGATCAGCGTTTAAGGTGTGAAGGTGTGGTTCATAATGTCGCGCTTAATATTCAGGACTATGCTGTCATGGTGGACTTGTATGTTCTTCCGATGCATGGGTCAGATGTCGTCCTAGGCATTACTTGGTTGCTTACACTTGGTCCGATATTGAATGATTATACCACAAGAGTTATGGAATTCACATTCCAAGGCACACCAGTCCGACTAGTTGGAGAACCACCGATAGAATCTCAATCGGTGCAATTGCAGTCTCTACGATGATTGGCAGAGACAGATGCAGTGTCATCATATTTTTGCTTGATGGTGATGGGTGACACACCTCTGATACAAATGGAAGAGTCCCCTGATTTGCTAAGCCTATTGGAAGATTATGCAGATATTTTCCAAAAGCCTCAAGGTTTACCTCCCGTCCGATCTTAGGACCATGCAATCCATTTGACTCCAGGATCCGGACCTATTAATGTTCGCCCTTATTGCTAGTACTAAGGAGCAAATTATGGAGCAACAGGTGTCCGAAATGTTAGCTGAAGGGGTCATACAACCTAGAACTAGCCCATTTTCATCTCCTGTATTGTTGTTTCGAAAGAAAGATGGTAGTTATGTTGATTATAGAGCGCTAAATGCAATCACAGTACGAGATCAATTTCCCATTCCGACAACAGATGAACTATTTGATGAGTTACATGGGTC
This sequence comes from Nicotiana attenuata, assembly GCF_001879085.1. Lineage (NCBI taxonomy): Eukaryota > Viridiplantae > Streptophyta > Magnoliopsida > Solanales > Solanaceae > Nicotiana > Nicotiana attenuata. The sequence goes on along the minus strand of NW_017670653.1, from coordinate 142,532 downwards.
ACAATACTTCTCTAAGTTGGACCTGCTATCCGGCTATCACCAGATCCGTGTCCGGCCAGAAGATGTACCCAAAACTGCTTTTTACACGCATGAAGGACACTATGAATTTTTGGTCATGCCCTTCGGGTTGTCCAACGCCCCTTCGACTCCTCAGGCTACCATGAATGCTATTTTTAGACCATATCTCCGGCGTTTTGTTCTGATTTTCTTCGGCAACATATTGGTATACAGCCAGACTTGGGCGCTTCATTTGGAGCATTTAACATTGGTTTTGCAACTACTGTGCAATCATCAGTTAGTGGCTAAGCGACCCAAATGTTCCTTTGGCCAGCTAAAAAATGATTACTTGGGCCATGTTATATCTGCATCTGGGCTAGCAGTTGATCCCTCCAAGATTGAATCCATACAATAATGGCCTATTCCTCACAATGTCAAAACAACTCGAAGTTTCCTGGGGCTGGCTGGATTTTACAGGTGTTTCATCAAACACTATGCTATGATTGCTAGTCCTTTGACAGATCTACTACGCAAGGAGGCTTTCGTTTGGACTACTCAGGTCCAACAAGCTTTTGAGACTCTGAAACATTTTCTGAGCAGCACTCCGGTCTTAGCATTGCCAAATTTTTCTCAGGAGTTCACTTTAGAAACTGATGCATCTGGGGTAGGAATTGGGGCTGTTTTGTCCCAAAATGGCCATCCTCTTGCTTATTAAAGCCAAAAATTGAGTCCACGCATGCAAAAGGCTCCTACTTATCATCGTGAGATATTTGCCATTACTCAATCAGTTGGTAAATGGAGACAATACTTACTTGGTTGTCGTTTCACAATCATTATTGATCAGCAGTCTCTTAAGTGCCTCACTGAGCAAACCATCCAAACTCCGGGGCAACAAAAATGGCTGGGAAAGTTAGTTGGCTATGACTTCAAGATTATTTACCGATCTGGCAAACAGAACCAAGCAGCAGATACTTTATCTAGGCCTCCTGATGCCGTCCGTAATGCCATCACTGTCCGCACCTATGATTGGGTTTTGATGAAGTACGCGAAGCTACTAAAAATCATCCTGAATTGTTGGAAATCCAGCACGGGCTGCAAAAGGAACCTGAAGCATTTTCTGATTACATTCTCAGGGATGGACTTCTATTTTATAGGGGACGTTTGGTTCTTCCTAGCGATTCTCCTATACGCATTAAACTGAGGCAAGAGTTCCATGATACTCCTCTTGGTGGCCACGTCGGAATTGCACGCACCTTTCATCGAGTATCTTCTAATTTTTTTTGGAAAAATATGCATCAAGATGTCAAGAACTTTGTGACCATCTGTCAAACCTGCCAACAGATGAAAGACACGCACCATGCTCCAGCCGGTCTACTCCAATCATTGCCGATTCTAGAAATGGTTTTTGAGGAGATTTCCATGGATTTCATCACTTGCGTGCCAAGCTCAAAGGGTAAGGCTACCATTATGACTGTTGTGGATCGATTGTCTAAGTATGGGCATTTTATTCCCTTGCCAGCTTCATTTTCTGCCTACTCTGTTGCTGTAGCTTTTATTTCTAATGTGATCAAGCTCCATGGGCCTCCACGCGTCATAGTGAATGATTGGGACCCTCGATTCCTCCAATCCTTTTGGCAAGAAATACATAGGTTGCAGGGCACTACTCTTGATACGAGTACAGCGTATCACCCACAAACGGATGGCCAATCCGAAGCCTTGAACAAGTGTATTGAGCAATTTTTGCGCAGCTTTATTGCGGATAATCCTCATGTGTGGGTGCCATTGATTCCCTGGGCTGAATTTTGGTATAACACTGCCCTCCGAACCTTGGCTGGTTTGACTCCGTTTCAAGTTTTATACGGCATAGAGCCACCAACAGTAGCTTGGTATATACTTGGAAGTTTGGCTGATGACTTAGTGCAGCAAAATATGCTTAAGCGAGACGAAGTACTGGAGATCCTTAAGTTAAATTTATTGAAGGCTCAAAATCGTATGAAGTCCTTAGCTGATAAAGGAAGGTCTGATGTTCAACTCCAAGAAGGTGATTGGGCGTATGTCAAATTAAAGCCTTACAGGAAATATTCAGTGAGACTCCGACAACATCACAAATTGGGCCGCAGGTACTTTGGGCCATTTCAGGTGCTCAAACGGATTGGATCAGTAGCCTATAAGTTAGACTTGCCTAGTGCTTCGCGCATTCATCTTGTATTTCACATTTCTCTGCTGAAGCGTTGTGAAAGTCGTGCTAATCAGCAGGTGACGCCCATTCTTGATGGTGAGGACCTGGAACCACCTTCTTTGAACCTTGTCCTCAAGGTTCTCAATTCAAGTGGGGGTAATGTTATGAATTCAGTTCAAGAATTGGGCCTAGAATTAGCTGAAGAAGTGTGTGGGCCTAGGGTGGAGTCATTTAAAGAAAATATTGGGCCTGGAACTAATCTAAGAAGAAGGAATAAAATTAAACAACCCAGTAGAAGACTAACTGATTTCATTTGGAAGGGTGACTCAGCACAAGAATGATCGGGAAGAGGGTTCAGAATGGTTACAAATAGCAGGGAACATGGGAAAAATGGGTAGGCAGTTAGTAATCAACATTGTCTATGTTCTCTTCCCCATTTCTTCTCCAAGTTTTCCATCTTTCCTTCTTATTTCTAATTCCAGTCAGTTAGTATTCAATTCTGCAGTTTCCTTGTTCTAGACAAAGTTCCTAGTTTGTAGTAGTTGCATTTTAATATTTAATCAAGAAGTTAGCTCCAGTTTATTTATTTGTTACAGGATTCTATAGTCATAAATTGAAGGTGATGACGACTTACTATTAAAGTAGTCATCACTTGTCTAATGTGTTCAAATATATGACATTCAGAAAATTATAGCATGTTCGGGATAAAGGTAAGGATTATCTTCATATAACTAGGAGGCTAAAATTTAATAATCTCTTACAAAATAAAAAATAAGCGTATAATAGGCCTGTCAAAATCCAATCCAATCGCACCTAGTATACGTATATGTACCAACTGCCGATGAGAGAAATTCAAAAATAGCCAAATTTACAAGTGGTCATTCAAAAATAGCCACAGTTTCAAAAGTAATCGAAATTTAGCTGCTTTTCATGTAAAGATAAATCTGATTGAAAATACTATTCAAAATTCAAAAAATACTCCAGTATAATATACTGGAATTAATTCCAGTAAATTATACTGGAGTTCCAACATAAGTATACTGGAACTACAGTATAATATACTGGAGTTCCAGTATATTATACTAAAGTTCCAGTATATTATACTAGAACTCCAGTATATTATACAGGAACTACAGTATAATATGCTGGAAGTTCATACACAGGTGCACCGATTTCCAGTATATTATGCCGGAACTTTCCGTGTTGCAGCAAAATAGTGGCTATTTCAATGACTTAGCAAATGCTAGCTATTTTTGAATGACCAGTCCGAAAACTGGCTAGCCCGTGCTATTTTTACACAGCCAATGAACAACTTTTTTCCAGCCCGAAATGCATATGCCCAAAATGCTATTTGTTGGCTTTGAGTCAATTTATGCACAAAGTGGTGTTCGCACTTGCAGCTCTTTTGAGGACACGATTGGGGACTAGTAGGATTTCTCATATCCGAATATGCATGTAAATATTTCTTTTTGTGTTTATACTAATCCAATAAATTCATGACACGTGTCTGTTTGATTATCACTAAACTAATACATATTTTAAACATAATTTATCATTTAATCCTGATAAATTAGCATGAATTCGTGTAAACATCGGTTGGGTAAGTTTTTAAATGATCTTCGTCTTTCATTCTCATCCACACTTCCATTTGAAAGTGCCATTTCACCATTTTTATCAACTTCCGTGATTTTCCATTTCATAAATTTTCACTCTTCCTTCCATATATTGTAATTGACTTATGCATTTCAACAACTACATTATCTGCACTAACAGAAAAATGGATGCTTTTACCAACAATAAAAAAGGAAAATTATGATTTAGCATGGTTGCAAAGTCCTCATTGAGCAACTTAATAGCAACTCTCATAGTTATTGTGTATTTAAAAAAATTATATGATTCCATAAAGGGAAGAAGAAGAATAATTTTCTCATTGTTATGAATAGAATTGTAATTAGAGTGAATATCTATCTTGTAGAGAGTTTTACTTTGTAGCTAAGTCATTTTTTCCCTCTAAATAGAGGGGTCTTACCCCATTGTAAATCATTCCAAAATTCAATAAGAATTTCCTCTCTCTCTTTCTCTGCAATATTGTTCTTCTTCTTTTATTGTTTTATTACACGTTATCAGCACGGGACTCTAGCGTCTCAATGTTACGACCCGGATTTTCCACCCTCGGGAGTCGTGATGGCACCTACTAGAGAAAGCTAGGCAAGCCAACTATTCCGGTTAATTTACCCTTTTCATTTTTAATCTCTTAACAATTTCAAATTAGCATATAATAAGCAGCGGAAGTAATAATGCGAAAGAACGAAATTTAACAATTTAGCTAATACCAATACGAATCCATAAACATAAACCACCCAGAACTGGTGTCACAATCTCACAGACTATCTAAGAATACTACAAATAGGGTCTGAACAAGAAAGTACATGTCTGTCTCTGAAATAGAAAAGAACAGAAAGAAACTAGCTAGGAAGGGAATGCCAAGGCCTGCGGACGCCTGCAGGACTACCTCGGGTCACCGATGGACTGAAGGCAGCAACCCCTAGCTAAGGTCCGTATGCTCCAGTACCGGGATCTGCACAAAAGAGTGCAGAGTATAGCATCAGTACAACCGACCCCATGTACTGAGTAAGTGTCGATCCTAATCTCGGCGAGGCTAGGACACAACAAACAACATAACCTGCATTTAAACAGTATCTAGCAGAATAACAGTAATAAAAGCAATTCAAAAGTAATGGGGGAAGGGTAACATGCTATGGGGGAAATATCAACATAAAAAATTACAGTAATAACGGAATAAAACAATTAAGGCACCTGAACCAACAATAACAAGAAATCATAACAAACAGGCAATAAGTGCACGGCATCACCCTTCGTGCTTTTACTCTCAATCCTCTCCAATGCAATCAAATAATGAAAATGTGCACGGCATCACCCTTCGTGCTTTATCTCTCTTCCTCACCATATAATTATTAGAAATGTGCACGGCATCACCCTTCGAGCTTTATCCCTCTTCCTTACCATATGCATCAATATCAATGTAAATGTACACGACATCACCCTTCGTGCTTTATCACTCTTTTCTCACCATATGCATAAGTATGAATGTGCATGGCATTACCCTTCGTGCTTTATCTCTCTTTTCTCACCCAAACAATAGTAATAACAACATCCCGACAAGGGAATCAACGACAAGAATAAGTACATCTCGGCAAGGGAATCAACAATAAGAATTAAATACGTCCCGGCAAGGGAATCAGCTATACCCAAGCTTGTACCAACAATTAACATCACAAATGAACCTCAACTGGAGTCAATGCTTAATAATAAACAAATACCAAGAAGATAATCATAAGTCTTGTTCAACATGGATAATCAACAATTTAGGTATTTGTAGTACTTATTAAGAAACACAACGATCACAATTTAAGACTCACGGGCTTGCTTGACACCAACGTATAGATACTCGTCACCACACCTATACGTTGTACACTACGCTAGCACATAGCAAATAAGGCACAATACCTATTCCCTCAAGCTAAGGTTAAACCAAACACTTACCTCGAACTTCCACGGCCAACTCAAGCCTCAAACACCGCTTTCCCTTTAGAATTCGCCTCCAATTTACTTGTATCTAACCCAAATTAATTTTACAACATCAATAAATGCTAAAGAATTCATACCCAATGCTTAATTATAGGTTTTCTATCATTTTTTCCAAAAAGTCAAAAATCGACCCCGTGCCCGCTTGGTCAAAACTCGAGGTTCGGACCAAAACCCGATCACCCATTCACCCACGAGCCCGAAGAAGCAATTAGCTTCGAAATTCGACCCCAAAACGAGGTCTAAATTTCAATTATTCAAAAAGCCCTAACTCTACCCAAAATCCCTAATTCTACCATAGAAGAACAAGATTTAGGCCTAGAAATCTAATGGGTGTTGATGAAAACTTAAAGAAATGAGTCTAAGAACACATACCTATGGTTTGGTGTTGAATTTGCTCTTCAAAAATTGCCTAAGGTCTGATTTTGGGGAAGGAGATATGAAATTATGGCTTAAATCCCATTCTGCCTCTGTTTTAAATCGCTGGGCAGACCTTCTTCGCGTTCGCGAAGGGTCTGTCGCGTTCGCAAGACGCAGCAGCCACAAGCCTTCGCGTTCGCGTGATACCCATCGCGTTTGCGAAGGCATTCTCCCCCAGCCTCAGCGTTCGCGATCCACATGACACGTTCGCGATGAGTATTCCACCCCTCTCCTAGGTCCCTGCCCTAATGGCCTTCGCGTTCGCGATAGCCAGGTTGCGTTCGCGAAGGGTAACTCCCCCAACGCTCCGCGTTCGCGACCTGCGCCTCGCGTTCGCGTAGAAGGAATTTCCTTCAGACACACTTTACTCTTCGTGTTCGCGAGAGGTCCTTCGCGAACGCGAAGAAGGAAATACTTGTGCACCTGCAACAACTATGACAGCAGAAATTCTAAGTCTCAAACATCTCGAACCCCATCCGAAACTCACCCGAGCCCTCGGGGCTCCAAACCAAACATGCATACCAACCTAAAAACATCATACGGACTTGCTCGCGCGATTGAATCGTCAAAATAATATCTTGAACTACGTGTTTAGCATCAAAATCAAAGAAAAATCTCAATAACTCTTAAGTTTCAAATTTCACAACCGAGGGTCCGATTCACGTCATATGAATTTCGTTTCTTATCAAATTTTATAGACACGACTTAAATACCATATAAGACCTGTACCGGGCTCCGGAACCAAAATACGGGACCATCAGATTCAAACGCATTTAAATTTCCAAAAAACTCTTATAATTTCAATTAAACAATTTTCTTCAAAAATTCATTTCTCGAGCTTGGGACTTCGGAATGCAATTCCGGGCATACGCCCAATCCCATATTTTTTTACGGACCATCCGGGACCGTCAAATCACGGGTCCGGATTCGTTTACCCAAAATGTTGACCGAAGTTAACTTAAATTCAATTTTAAAGGCAAAATTAGCATTTTTATCGGATTTTCACATAAAAGCGTTCCGGATATACGCCCGAACCGCGCAGGCAAATCGAGGTGAGATAAAAGGAGGTTTTTAAGGCCTCGGAACACAGAATTGACTTGTAAATCAAGTGATGACCTTTTGGGTCATCACACTCAAGAAGCTCTTTGAGAAGATTAAGGTATAACTTTTCTCCTCTTTTTAATTATGACCGATATTATGAAAAGAAAGTTCGTTGCCCTTGAAATTTCGAGCAAGAACTATATGACATGGGTGTTGGATGCTGAAATCCATTTAGATGCAATGGGTCTTGGAGACGCCATTAAAGACAGAAATAAAGCATCCACCCAAGATTGTGCTAAGGCCTTGATCTTTTTGCGCCATCACCTTGATAAAGGGTTGAAAATAGAATATCTCACAGTCAAAGATCCACTTGTTTTGTGGAATGGCTTAAAGGAAAGATATGACAACTTAAAGTTGGTCACTCTTCCACAAGCACGATATGATTGGGCTCATCTGAGGCTCCAAGACTTTAAGTCTGTTTCTGAATATAATTCTGCAATATTCAGAATTACTTCTAAATTAAAACTCTGTGGAGATACTATCACTGAATATGATATGCTTGAAAAAACGTTCACAACGTTTCATGCCTCCAAAATGGTCTTGCAACAGCAATACAGAGAGAAAGGTTTCAAGAAGTACTCTGAGTTGATTTCTCTTCTCCTTGTGGCTGAACGAAATAACGATTTGCTCATGAGAAATCACGAAAATCGAACCACTGGGTCTACACCATTGCCTGAAGTGGATGAGGTGTATTCCCAGTATGCTAAGCGTGGAAAAGGCTGTGGCCCTATTCGTGGTCGTGGTCGTGGCTGTGGCCGTAGACAAGGAAGAAATTTTCCAGGTGTTAATCATCCCCCAAAGAGAAATAACCACCAAAAGTGGAAAGGGAAAGATGAGAAGCCAAAAGCAAATGGTTCAGAAACTGAATGCTATCGTTGCGGTGGAAAAGGGCATTGGGCAAATATTTGTCGTGTACCAAGATATTTGGTTGAACTTTATCAAGCATCTCTAAAGAATAAAGGCTCTGAAGCCAATTTTGTCTCTGCCAATGATTTTGACATCACCCACTTGGATGTGGCAAAATTCTTTGAGCACCCTGATGGAAAAATAGACCACTTGATCGGTGATGGATCCGTGGTTAAAGATGATTGAGTAGTTCAATTTTTTATTTTTATTTTGGCTATTCGTTGTAGTTAGTGAATATACATCATGTAATCATAGTTCTTTACATAAGTAATAGTTATTAGTATCAATTAGTATTACTTTATGAATTAATGTTAGTTCGTTTTGATTAAATATAATTCTAGTATTTGCATTAAACAATGTTTCAATTTGCTTAGTATTCAGGGATTAATATATTCTTCATTAAAATAATATTGTGATGTGAAAAGAAAATTTAGTTACTGGTTTTGAACAAAAGGGTACGAATGCATGCCTTTAAATTGACCATATTTTAGTATATAAATGTGATGTGAAAAGAAAATTTAGTTACTGATTTTGAACAAAAGGGTACGAATGCATGCCTTTAAATTGACTATATTAGTATATAAATGTGATATAATATACTGTTGCTATCTTGTTATTATCTTACACTATTGTGGTATTTAGATTTTTTTTTTCATACATGAAACCAAACGAGATAATAAGATAGTAGTATTTGTTATTATCTTAATATTACATTGTGATTACAACAAGAAGAATTGCAGTTAACCCGTGTTTTTAGAAATGTTTGTTATGGCATAGTATTTAGATATAACTACGTCTTCAAATCTTATTTTGTGTATGTGGATGTTATTTTCTTATATATCCATAAGTGTAGAGCACTTGATACCGGCTACAGTACATAGAGATATTTAATCGCAATATGATTTGTTTTTTTTAATTATTCGTTAGTATTATAAGTATACACTCTAAAAATACTAATATTTATTCGTATATTTCTTTTGAGGGAAGGCCAATTTCCGCAGGTGCGGTAGTTTGAGCGCACCTGCGTGAGCGTAGGTGCGGTAGGAGAAACACAGGTGCGGCCCAAGGGAATTTAAGTGGAAATCGCAGAAGCGGTCTCGCAGATGCGAAAATTTGACCGCAGGTGCGAAATCCTTGGCTAGAAAAGGGGCAGAATTGAGGGTTTAAGCCATAATTCATACTTTGGACTTGGGAGCTCGGAAAATTTGTGACTTTTGAAGAGATTTTCACCTGGGCGATTTGGTTAAGTAATCACTACTCGGTTTAGACTAATTTCCATGAATCTACACTTAAATCCGTCCTTTAATTTCGAGTTTATGGTGGAAAATAGGGGGAAAGTTCTTAGACCTAAATTTTGAGTTTTGATTAGGGATTTGACGTTGGATTTGGATAATTTTGGTATGGTTAGACTCGTGAGAGTATGAGAATTTTGAAAATGTAAATCTCACCCGATTCCAAGACGTGGGCCCGAAGGGCATTTTGGTCATTTTACCTAATTTCGCGTATTAGCTTAGAATTTATTTGTAGAATCAATTACTTGAAGTATTATTTACATTATGCAATTGAATTGAATAGATTTGATCCATTTAGAGTCGAATACTCGTGGCAAGAACGTGGTTTCGGGTTGATTTTGAGCCGGTTCGAGGTAAGTGGCTTGTCTAACCTTGTGTGGGGGAAACTCCCCTAGGATTTGGTATTATTGATGTTTGAAATGCCTTGTACGTGAGGTGACGAGTGCGTACTTGAGATAATTGTTGAAAAATTCGGTTTTCATTTAGTACTTAGAATTGTGTTTCTTTTCCTGTTTATACTACTTGCAATTTAAGCCTGTTGTTAGCTTAGGGGAAGCATGTCTAATTGACTTAATTGCCTTACTTGCTCAATTTGCCTTATTTGGATTACGTGCAACATGCTAGGTTAGAAATACCTGCTTTACCTTGGTGTGAAATTTGATTGATTTGAGTATCCTTCTTGTTACTGCTGTGTATTTACTTTGGGACTGCGGGACGGTATCCCGGGAGATCCCCCTGTATGTTTACTTTAGGACTATGGATTTGTATATCGGGAGATCCCCCTACACTTTTAAATTGGAACTACGGGACTGCACCTGGTAGATTCCCTGAGTACTGAGTATTTACATTTGGGACTACGGATCGGGATTCCGGTAGATACCGGCGCACTATGAGTTGGACTACGGGACGGTATCCCGGGAGATCCACTGGATATTTATATTTGGGACTACAGGACGGTATTCTGGGAGATCCCCGGTTGTTATCTCTGTGTGAGTTGTATTCCTTTCCGTGATTGTTTGTCTCTATTATAGCTGTTGTTGTTCTTCTATCATGTATTACTTCTTACCGTTGCACTTAACTATACTGTTATACTTTACATTGTTATATCTTGTATTTCCTTTGGTCTCAGTAGGGCCCTGACCTTCCTCATCACTAACTGACCGAGGTTAGGCTTGGCACTTACTGAGTACCGCTGTGGTGTACTCATGCCCTTCTTGCGCATGTTTTTCATGTGCAGATCCAGGTTCTTCGACTCAGCCCTACCATCCTTGAGGCGGAGTGATCCATCAGAGACTTCGAGGTATGTCTGCCGCGTCCGCAGACCGAGGAGTCCCTTTCCATTCTCTCTCATAGTATTAGGCCTTCTATATTTACTTTTGTTTAGACACTCTGGAGTTAGAACGCTGTAGTTATTCCATAGCTTGTGATTTCATGAGATTCCGGGTTTTGGGAAATGTAGTTCATTATAAGAGTTTGATTTGTATTATTTCTGTAGTTTGGATAGTTTATTTTTGTTATTTCTTTTTTCGCAAATTGTTAGGCTTACCTAGTCGTAGAGACTAGGTGCCGTCACGACAGTTCACGGAGGGCGAACTTGGGTCGTGACAAGTTGGTATCAGAGCTCTAGGTTCATAGGAGTCATGAATCACAAGCGGTTTATTAGAGTCTCGCAGATCGGTACCGACGTCTGTACTTACTAACGAGAGGTATGTAACTGTTAGGAAAGTTCCACTTCATTTGATTTCCTTGTCGTGCGAGATTTTTGATATCACAATTCTAAACCTCTGTCTTCTATTCTCTCACAGATGGTGAGGACACGTTCTACCCGAGATGATCAAGCACCCGCGCCCCCTACTGGAGCCGTCAGAGGCCGGGGCCGGGGCCAGGGTAGAGGCCGAGGACGCACTCGTGGTGCGGCCAGAGCACCCGTGCGAGCTGCCACCGAGGTGCCACCAGCAGTTCCAGCCGGAGTCCAGACACCTGATACGTCTGCTACTACTACTCCAGCACTCCAGGAGACTCTGGCGCAGTTTATGACTATGTACACTACTCTAGCTCAGGCAGGACTACTTCCCCTTGCTGCAGCTACATCCCAGGCCGGAGGAGGAGCACAGACTACCGCGGCCCGCACTCCTGAGCAGCGAGTGCATGTTGATAAGGTCCCAGAGATTATCCCTACACAGCCGGTAGCCCCAGCTCAGCCCTAGGAGAGGGCAGTAGCTTCAGAGGAGGAGCAGAAGAGGCTTGAGAGGTTCAAGAAGTATCAGCCTCCTACATTCAGCGGACTAGCCTCAGATGATGCTCTTGGATTTCTAGAGGAGTGCTACCGTATCCTCCGTACCATGGGTATATCAGGATCGAGCGGGGTTTCCTTCACTACATTCCAACTTCGAGGAGCCGCCTATCAGTGGTGGCGTGCTTATGAGTCAGACAGTCCGGATGAGGCAACTTCCCGGACTTGGGCTCAGTTTTCATATATGTTCACGAGAGAGTATGTTCCCCAGAGCCTCGGGGACACTTGGCGTGCAGAGTTTGATCACTTGTGCTAGGTAGACATTCTTACAGTTCAAGTAAAACTCGACATTATGTAAATGCAACTGAACAGTACAAAGTTCAAAACTCAGAGATTTTATATATACCAATGCATAACTAGCATAATTAATGTTCCATGAACCTCCACTCATACTGTGCTCAACCACTCGGTACTGTATATGGCCATCCGGCCCAGGGAAGATCCATCTCGGAATATATATCACTGACCTCAGTCATCCAGTACCGAGGACACAGGCCAATCCAGCCTCACAGAGAAGATCCATCTCCCGGTATAATACTTCGGACAAGATCCATGTCCAGGGAAGATCCATCCCTCAATATCATCCACTACGCTCACTGGGGGTGTAAAGACTCCGGAGGGGCTTCTCTCATTAGCTCAAGTGCTATAACAAAGCCAACGAAGGCTTGTTCAATATCTCGCTGCGGTGTGCAGCCCGATCCCATACTGCTATTCAATATCAGGCTCTCGGCCTCACTCAGTCATAACTCACCAGTCTCACACACACGGGCTCAAAATGTCATGATACTAGCCCGAACAATAATATGATGTGTCAAATAGCAATAACAGAGACTGAGACATGACATAATATGCATGAATAGGACTGAGTACAACATATCGACAAAACAAATGATATGACAGCAAGAAACGACCTCTTGGGTCTCAATAATATTGGCACGAAGCCTTAACATGATAATCAGCATGATTCACAGCTCATCAACTAAATCACATAATTACAACACAGATATCGGTAAGAAAGAACCACTAAGCGGTGCTCTGGAATGATCCAGGCCGCGTTTCTCACAGTGCACGCCCACACGCCCGTCACTTTGCATTGCGTCACCTTTATAATAATCATAGAACACATAGTTTGGGGTTTCGAACCCTCAGAACCAAGATTGGAAGCGTTACTTACCTCAAGCCAAGCCAAACTCTAGCCCGCGATGCCCTTTCCTCTCGATTCGGCCTCCAAATGCCTCGAATCTAACCAAAATCAGTTTATAACCATCAATATACGCTAAAAGAGTGAAACCCATACGAAATTAATCAAATTACATCACAATTCCCGAAATTGACCAAACCCGACCTCCGATCCCACGTCTTGGATTCCGATAAAAATCACAAAATTAGAACCCTTACACTCTCATGAGTTTATACATACCAAGAATACCAAAATCCGACCACCAATGACCCCTCAGATCCCTAGATTAAGGTCTCCAATTTCCAAGCCCTAACTCCCCAATTTTAGGTTTCAAATCCCACAAATTTCATGTTTAATTAGGTAGAAATCACAATAGGATCGAGTATTAAGTCCATAAATCTTACCTCCAAGAAGTTCTCTTGAATTCCTTCTTCAATCTCCCTCAAGAAGCTCCAAAACCGACTCAAAAATGGTGAACTATGGCCAAAAATCGCGAAAATGGCCTTTTAAACATTCTGCCCAGCGATTTAAGTTCTCCTTCGCGAAGCACCAAATCCTTTGACCACTTAATCCTTCTTCGCGAACGTGAAGCTTCAGCTCCTCAAACCATCGCGAATGCGACCTCTAGCTCGCGAACGCGAAGCACAAATGAACCTGGACCCCAGCTGCTCCCATTTACTCTACGCGAACGCGGGAACCTCACCCTTCGCGTACGCGGACCCACATCGCGAACGCGAAGGCAAAACTTCCTGCCTCACACCATATCCCTTCGCGAACGCGAAGGCCAATAGTCTGCAACACCAACAGTAGAAAATCTGCAACTTTCAAAACAAGGATTTGATCCGTTTAACCACCAGAAACTCACCCGAGGCTCTCGGGACCTCAACCAAACATGCCAACATATCCCATAACATCATCCAAACTTGTTCCAATCATCGGAACACTCAAAACAACACCAAAACACCAAATCATCCTCGGATTCAAGCCTAAGAAATTTCAAAACTTCCAAATTCCGCTTTCGATCAAAAAGTCTATCAAACCTCGTCCGAATGACTTGAAATTTTGCACACACGTCACACATGATACAAAGGACCTACTCCAACTTCCGAAATTCCATTCCGACCCCTATATCAAAACCCCCTATCAACCAGAAAATGCCAAAATTCTAATTTCGCCAATTCAAGCCTAAATCTACTCCGGACCTCCAAAACACATTCCGATCACGCTTCTAAGTCCCAAATCACCTCCCGAAGCTATCTGAATCATAAAAACTAAATTCCGAGATTGTTTGCTCACAAGTCAACTTCCAGTTGACTTTTCCAACTAAAGGCCAACTTAAGAGACTAAGTGTCTCAAACCTTCCCAAAACCATTCCGGATTCGAACCGACTAACCGGATACCATATAACATAGATGAACAAAGCATAAAGAAGCAGAAATGGGGGAAATGGGGCGGTAACTCATGAAACGACCGGCCGGGTCGTTACATCCTCCCCCTCTTAAACAAACGTTCGTCCTCGAACGGGCCAAGAAACATACCTGAAGCCTCAAATAGGTGAGGATATCTGCTCTGCATCTCCCACTCAGTCTCCCAGGTAGCCTCCTCCACGGGCCGACCTCTCCACTACACTTTCACTGAAGCTATATCCTTTGACCTCAACTTTCGAACCTGATGCTCCAGAATGGCTGCTGGCTCTACATCATAAGTCAAATCACCCTCTAACTGGACTGTGCTGAAATCCAGAACATGAGACGGATCCCCAATATACTTCCGGAGCATAGAAATATGAAACACCGGATGCACACTCGACAAGCTGGGTGGCAAAGCAAGCTCATAAGCCACCTCCCCAATCCTCCGAAGCACCTCAAAAGGCCCAATGAACCGAGGACTCAATTTACCCTTCTTCCCAGATCTCATAACACCCTTCATGGGCAAAACCTTCAGTAGAACCTTCTCCCCAACCATATAGGACACATCACAAACCTTCCTGTCAGCATAACTCTTTTGTCTCGACTGCGCCGTACGAAGCCTCTCCTGAATCACTTTCACCTTGTCTAAATCATCCTGCACCAAATCAGCACCCAAAAGCCTGGCCTTACCCAGCTCGAACCATCCAACTGGAGATCTACACCGCCTCTCATATAGAGCCTCATATGGAGCCATCTGAATACTTGACTGATAGTTGTTGTTATAAGCAAACTCCGCGAGCGGTAGAAACTGATCCCATGAACCACCGAAGTCAATCACACAAGCGCGCAACATGTCCTTCAATATATGAATAGTGCGCTCGAACTGCCCGTCCGTCTGAGGGTGAAAAGCTGTGCTCAACTCGACCTGAGCACCCAACTCTCTCTGCACGGCCCTCCAAAACTGCGAAGTAAACTGAGTGCCTCTATCTGAAATGATGGAAATTGGGACACCATGCAAGCGAACAATCTCTCGGATATAGATCTCTGCCAACTGCTCTGAAGAATAGGTAGTACAAATAGGAATGAAGTTCGCGGACTTGGTCAGCCGATCCACAATCACCCAAATAGCATCGAACTTCTTCAAAGTCCTTGGGAGCCCAACTGCAAAGTCCATGGTGATCCGCTCCCACTTCCACTCTGGAATATCTATCTGCTGAAGCAAGCCACCCGGCCTCTGATGCTCATATTTCACCTGCTGACAATTAAGACACCGAGCTACAAATCCCACAATATCTTTCTTCATCCTCCTCCACCAATAATGCTGTCTCAGATCCTGATACATCTTCGCGGAAACTAGATGAATGGAATAGCGCGAGCTATAGGCCTCCTCCAGAATCCACTCCCGAAGCCCATCCACATTGGGCACACAAATCCGGCCCTGCATCCTCAACACCCCATCATCACCAATGGTCACATCTCTGGTATCATCATGCTGAACTCTGTCCTTAAGGACAAGCAAGTGAGGATCATCATACTGGCGCTCTCTGATGCGATCAAACAAGGAAGATCGAGAAATCACACAAGCCAATACCCGACCGGGCTCCGAAATATCCAACACGAACCGATTAGCCAAGGCCTGAACATCAACTGCAAGAGGTCTCTCCCCAATAGGAATAAATGCAAGACTGCCCATACTCACCGCCTTCCTACTCAAAGCATCGGCCACTACATTGGCCTTCCCCGGATGGTACAAAATAGTGATGTCATAATCCTTCAGCAGCTCTAACCATCTCCTCTGCCTCAAATTGAGATCCTTCTGCTTGAACAAGTGCTGGAGGCTACAATTATCAGTAAACACCTCACAAGACACACCATACAAGTAATGCCTCCGAATCTTCAACGCGTGAACAATGGCAGCCAACTCTAAATTATGAACAGGGTAGTTCTTCTCGTGGGGCTTCAACTGACGAGAAGCATAAGCAATAACTCTACCCTCCTGCATCAACACACACCCAATACCCACTCTCGAAGCATCACAATACACTGTGTTTGAACCTGAAGCTGATGACAACACTAACAATGGAGCTGTTGTCAAGGTAGTCTTGAGCTTCTGAAAGCTCGCCTCACACTCATCCGACCACATAAAAGGAGCACCCTTCTGAGTCAACTTGGTCAAGGGTGATGCTAGAGATGAAAATCCCTTAACGAACCGGCGGTAATAGCCCGCCAAACCAAGAAAACTGTAAATCTCTGTGGCTGAGGACGGTCTGGGCCAACTCTGAACCGCCTCTATCTTTTTCGGATCAACCTGAATACCCTCGCTGGACACCACATGTCCCAAGAAAGCCAACACTTGGAGAACTTTGCATAAAGCTTCTCCTCCCTCAACCGCTGCAATACCACTCTTAAATGCTCCGCGTGCTCTTCCTGACTATGCGAGTACACCAGAATATCATCAATGAAAACTATGACAAACGAGTCGAGATACGGCCAGAACACGCTGTTCATCAAATGCATGAACACTGCTGGGGCATTGGTCAGCCCAAAAGACATCACCAGGAACTCATAGTGACCATATCGGGTCCTGAAAGTTGTCTTAAGAATATTCGAGTCCCTGATCTTTAGCTGGTGATACCCTGAACGGAGATCAATCTTGGAGAACACCCTCACCCCCTGAAGCTGGTCGAACAAATCATCAATGCGAGGCAGGGGATACTTGTTCTTAATTGTAACCTTGTTCAACTGCCTGTAATCAATGCACACCCTCATAGTGGCATCCTTCTTCTTCACAAACAGGACAGGAGCACCCCACGGCGAAACACTAGGCCGAATAAACCCCTTATCAAGGAGTTCCTGAAGCTGCTCCTTCAACTCTTTTAGCTCCTCTGGTGCCATGTGATACGGTGGAATGGAAATGCGTTGAGTTCCCGGCACCAGGTCAATACCAAAATCAATATCCCTGTCCGGTGGCATGCCCGGCAGGTCTGCAGGAAACACATCGGGAAAATCCCTCACAATTGGAACAAAATCAATGATGGGAGTCTCTGCACTGACATCCCTCACAAATGCTAAGTACGAAAGACAAACTTTCCCAACCATACGCTGGGCCTTCAAGAATGAAATTGCCCTACTGGGAACATAATAAGACGAACCTTGCCACTCAATCCGTGGCATACCCGGCATAGCTAACGTCACTGTCTTGGCGTGACATGTTGGTATCAGAGCCTAGGTTACATAGGTCTCACGAGTCATGAGCAAGTTTAGTAGAGTCTCGCGGATCGGTACAGAGACGTCTGTATTTATCCTCGGGAGGCCGCAGAACCTTTAGGAAAACTACCTATTCTTGAATTCCTGTCATGCGAATCTGTTGATTCTAGTACTAAACTTCTGTTATTCTATTCTCTCACAGATGGTGAGGACACATGCTGTCGGCCAGGATGGACGACCACCAGTACCACCAGCTGGGGCCACTAGAGGCCAAGGACGCGATCGAGGCCGTGGTAGGGGCAGGGGTGTGGCCCGCACAGCAGCTAAGGTAGCACCTGCAGATCCACCAAATGCATAGCCCAATTGAAGGGAGGATTCATAAAAGGAGATAGGACAAAGCACATTTCACCAAAGTTATTTTTTACTCATGATCTTCAAAAGAATGGTGATATCAATGTGCAACAGATTCGTTCAAGTGATAATATGGCTGATTTGTTCACAAAATCTCTACCGACGTCAACCTTCAAGAAGATAGTGCACAAGATTGGGATGCGAAGGCTCAAGGATGTGAATTGATGCTCTCATCAGGGGGAGTTTAATACGCATTGCACTCTTTTTTCCTTACAAGGTTTTGTCCCACTAGGTTTTCCTTGCAAGGTTTATAACGAGGCAACCAAAAGGCGTATTGTTAGATATGTGTACTCTTTTTCCTTTACTAGATTTTTTTCCCATTGGGTTTTATTTTAGTTAAGGTTTTAACGAGGCACATTACTTATTGAGTAGACATTCAAGGGGGAGTGTTATGAATAAAATTGTAATTAGAGTGAATGTCTATCTTGTAGAGAGTTTTACTTTGTAGCTAAGTCATTTTTTCCCTATAAATAGAGGGGTCTTACCCACTGTAAATCATCCCAAAATTCAATAAGAATTTCCTCTCTCTTTCTCTGCAATATTATTTTTTTTCTTTTATTGTTTTATTACACTCATGTTTTTGTTAGCAAGGAAGTTTATTCTTATTAATCAAGATTAAGAAAGGGATTGTCATACTTTCAAAAGCTCTGGCCCATTACTTAGTGGGCCAAGATCAGTTTGGGCCTTATCCATTTCAATTAGTTCCAAAACTCCATTTTAATCTGTCTAAGCTACAAGCCTACAATATACAAATCCCAATTTCCAGTTCGGAGATCATTTTACGATAGCTTCAATCACTAAGAAGCTATTGATTTTTCTTTTGAAAATATTTGAAATATCGTCAGTTACCTTCTTTATGTGCTCGAACAATTGGCCTGTGCCTATTTTGTTCCTCGAAGGAATGTATAAACGAAACTGACAAATTGTACCAAATCGATAATTTGAGTCAAATCAAATAAAAAATTATATTATGATTTGGTTTGGTATTGAAAAAAAGAACCCGATCATAATTGATTTAGTGGTTTGGTTTTAACTAAAAAAAGGTCAATCTGAAATCAAACCAACCCGACATTACATATAAACTTAGTACTTATTAGTTGTACTTATTTTAGCATGGCTTTATGTGACAAACTAATTTTCATTATGGCTTTATGTGATTTCACTATATATATTATTGAATATTTTAGTACAGTATCATGACTCATCTCACATTATTTTGTGTTATTTTCTTGGGTAACACCTTATATAGTTGTATCTTACTTAGTTTTTTTAGATTATATTCATTTTCGTTATGACTGATTAATTAGCAATATTTATTTTTATTCAATTTTATTATCTTTATTGTTGAAAATTTTAATACAATTTCATGATTCATCTCACACTACAACATTATGTATATATAACTACGAAGTATATCATAGCTAAATACAAAAAAATTCGTAGCTAAACACTTTAGCTACAATATTTTTTTCCGTAGCATGCGTAGCAAAATGTAGCGTAACTAAAAGTTAGCTACAAACTTTAACGTTTCATCGCTAAAGATTAATACATATTGCTACAAGAAAATTTATGATGTGGCTATATTGATAAAACTTTTGCCACGAAAAATTTATATTTGTAGCTAATGAGTTCATTTTTTTGCTACAAAAAAATAACTTTGTAGCTATCTTTTATACTAGCCACAAAGGAATATATTGAGGCAAAAGATGTAATGTGTTTTGCCAAAAAAATTTAATATATAATTGTGCTCACATATTAGCGACGGAGTGTAGTATTTATGTTTAGCTACGAATTCAAAATTTTGTAGCTATATATCATCATCAATATTCATGATTAATTTTTATATATATTTTATTTTCTGACTAGATTTTCCATTACATTTTTATTAGCGATGAAAATTAATTTATTAGTGACAATAAATGTTTCCATCGCAAATTCGTTGCTATTTTTTTACCTCACTAAATATTTTAATTTTTTTTAAATATTCCATATCCATACATAGTTTGTTTTATTAAAATCAGAAACATAATAAGCTCTGGATATCACTTACTTCATACAAACTAACACGAATAATTCCAAAAGTTAATTCTAAAATATACAATTATATATCTAAAGTTGATGCATCCTCTATACAACTATTCTAGAGACAATAAAATTTGTAGAATAAAAACTAGCAAATGGGAGGCTAGACAACAAGATGAACTCAAATTTAAATTTTTATCAAACTAAAATAATACAAACTATGTACATTGTGTTAGCTATTTTATCTTTAATCTATAAATTCTAGGGAGTTCCACATCAAAAAAGAAAAATTTCTAAGTAATTGATCATGTGATTGAAAATGTCGCCACTCGATCCCTTATCTTCTTACATTCAAGAATTAAAATGCACTGTGTAAATTCAAAAGAAACAACAATTAGTACAAAAATAATGAGCAAACCCAAGGAAAATTATAATACAAAGATCAAGTTTAACTTGTTAAAAAATGCTACTAATAGAATTTCAAGAAGAAAAAATTATGTCTTGATATTCTTTTACAAGAATTTTTAACAAATAACAAAAGGGAAAAACTCAAAGCAACAACACAAGTAAACGAACCTGTACACCTTTTAAAGAATTTCTTAAGGAATTTTCATCCCAACACTACAACCTTATTATTTTCAAGTTCCCACGCAATATTTATAATAAATAAGATACAATATTTGTCAAATTGTTGGGATAACTTGCAAATTAACCCAAAAATCTAAGTCAAATAGATATAATGAGAATCAAAAACCTTAAAATATAGAGACATGAATATAACTCGGAATAGAGAAGGCATCAATTTAAATGGTAAAAGCAGCGGGAAAGCGGGAGGAGGGGGTGGCGGCTGAGAGGGGGAGGATATGAGGTTAGTTTTTGGTTTGTCTTTGGTATTGCTCTACTTTTTCTTATATACTACTAGTAGTCGTACCCGCGCGATGCACGGTCAGTATTAAACAATATTAGTTAAATTAAATCCTAATCGGGCCTTTTTTAACATATTAGATCGTATTACTTTAATAAATTTAAATTATCATCTTATTTGTCAATACGATATACCCAATAATAAAATCTCTATTAAACTAAAAAGACTTATATAGTTATTGAAGAACTTTGTATCAATCANGTTTTATATTTTTCTTTATTATATTATCCAATGTTTAGTAATTATACATTGTTAATAAAAATATTTATTAGCATATTACTTTGTTTAATATTTTTGTCTGATTGCTTTTTTTTTTTTTTGTAATATGAGAGAAGATATATATTTTATTAATCTTAAAAAAATCAATTTAAATTTTATTCTGTTGTTCTCGATAATATTATCTGAATTTTGATGAATAAAATATCTATTAAACATCGAATAATTTTTTTGTTATGTAATTTTCTTTATTATATTATCCAATATTTAGTATAATTGCATTGTTAATAGAAGTTTTTATTAGCATATTAGTTTGTTTAATATTTCTTTCTACTGCTTTCTTTATATATATATATACATACATATATATATATA
>NW_017670653.1:105135-119505 GCF_001879085.1 Nicotiana attenuata | reverse complement strand
AAATAATTTTAAAACTCCAATTTGAATGAGTAGAATATTTTTTTGTATTTTCGTTTTTTATTGATAATTAAGATATCTATATTTATTAATTCAAGTAGTGTAACCAATTAATTCAAAATTTAAAATTCAATAAAAAGTTAGTTAGAAAAGTAGTTTATTTTGTCTTAAAAATGCCACTTGGCTTTTTGTGGTTAAGACACTTGTCTTAATGTAGTGGTTTTGCTTCTCCTACTCTATATAGATAGATTATTGTTGTTGTTTTTTTTTTTTAAATTTCTTACTTAAATCAAAATACAAAGTACTACTTTTTCGGTGATGTAGGCAAATCTACAAAGCAAATAAATTAAATAGCAAAACAAATATGTGTAAGAAAATTACCTACGCAATATATATATATATATATATATATATATATATATATATATATATATATATATATATATATATATATATATATATATATATAAAATTTACATTAAGTAAGATAGCAAAAAACAACTTTTGCATTAAAAAATATTTTACAATTTTTGCTGTCCTATGTGATTTTTTTTAGATTTGTTATATCCTCATATTTCAATTATATTAGCTACTTAATTTTTAGTTTTTTTAATTATATTAATGATAATTATTAAATTATTAAAATAGTATTAAACCATTAAATCAATAACTTTTAAACTTATTTAAAATGAATATAATTAGTGGTCAACGTAGATACATACAAATACAAGCATATAGCTTTTAAAGCCTGCTACATTCATATATTAAAATTTAATTAAATTTTATTGCATACTTATTTGATTATATTTGAAACTCACAAGTAATTATTGAATTGTAATATACTAGTTAGTTTTGTTTTACGCTCTTATATCAATGATATTGAATTCTTTACCTTTTCAAAGAAAATTAATAATATCAAAATTATATACAAAAAATAAATACTAGTCACAAGAGAGACATGATCCCCTTCCGAATCATATTAAATTCTCAATTCTTAGATTTGATGTATAATTTGATTTATGATCATCAATAAGTTATTAAAATAGTAAAATACCAAATCATTATAAAGTAATTTATTGTCTAGATTAAATATATATAATTTACTATACAATATAATTGGTACAAGCTTATAGTAGTTTAAGTTCTACTATATACAATTCACACATTAATTAGATATAATTCCTTTATTTTTTAATTATATTTGAAGCTTACAAGTAATACTTTATTTTTTTTTAATTGTGATACACTAGTTTTTTTTTTTTTTGGTAATTAAATTCTTTTATATTAATCACCAAAAGTATTTACAAAGCAAAGCATAGCTAACACAGCTTGCTTGTCTTTTGATTNACTCTGTTGGTTGTTAGTGTTCTTGCTGGTCTTTTGATTACTTCCTTACTATCTTCCTTCCTAGAAACATAAACTGTATACATATTGCCTGATTCTAGGAGTAGCTCTAGCACTAACTACATATGCTATATCTCTTGTAATTTGCTCCTCTTTTCTGCTCTTCTTCTCAAATACTCTTCTGTTTCTTTCAAGCCATAAATGGTACACAGTTTCTGCAAATATCATTCTGAATGTCATTGCATAAGTGGATTTTCCTTTTGCTTGCCTTATGGTCCATTGAAGAAACTGTTGCCAGTTGCCATTTCCCAGTTGCTGCCTTCCAAGCCATCTGCACATCTTGTTCCACACTTGAGTTGCATAAGGACACTGCCAGAATAGATAATCTCTAGTTTCATTTTCTTGTTTACACATCACACACTCAGGTTCTACATTGATCTTCCAGTTAATTAGCCTGTCACAAGTCATTAATCTGTCTTGGATCAACAGCCACATGATGAATTGTGCTTTTGGCCTTGCTGCATTCTGAAACACTAGTGCCTTCCATTCCATTCTGCTGTAGTCTCCCAGTAGGTGCAGGTATATTTGTTTGATCATACTCTTCTTCCAATCCTGTGAAAATTGCATCTCTTCAATTATACTATATGACTCAATCACTTTCCTTACCATCCAGCATGCTTGTTGAGGAATTGCCTGTAACGACCCGACCGGTCGTTTTGACTACTAGCGCTCCGTTCAGCAGTCAGAGGTCATGAACAGCTTTATTTCAGGTATTATGACTTGTACGCGTGGTCGGAATTGAATTTCGGGAAGTCCAGAGTTGATTTGGGAAGAGAATTCTTATTTCGGAAGCTTAAAGTTGGGAGAATGAACTAAGATTGGAATTTTGAGTAAACGATCTCGGAATCAGGATCTGAAGGTTCCAGCAGGTTCGTATGATGATTTCGGACATTGCCGTATGCCCGGTTCGGGTTTTGGATAACCCGGGAGCGTTTTGGCGCCTATTGTGGAAGTTAGCATTTTAGAAGGAATTTCATAAGTTTGGTTCGAAGTGCATTTTAGAGTTATCGATGTCCGTTTGGAATTCCAAGACAAGGAATAGTTTCGTATGGTGATTCTGGAGTTGGGGGCGCAATCGGAAGTGAATTCGGAGGTCCGTAGGTCATTTTGAAGCCATTTGGCTAAAGATAGAAATTTGAAGGTTTTTGGGAAGTTTGACCGGAGGTTGACTTATTGATATCGGGGTCGGAATCCAATTCCGAAAGTTGGAGTAGGTCTGTAATGTCAAATATGATTAGTGTGCAAAATTTGAGGTCAATCGGACGTGATTTGATAGGTTTAAACATCGGAAATAGAAGTTGGAAAGTTCAAAGTTCATAAAGCTTGAATCGGGATGTAATTCATGGTTTTAGCGTTGTTTGTTATGATTTGAGGCCTCGAGCAAGTCCGCAATGTATTTTGGGACTGGTTGGTATGATTGGTTGGGGTCCCGGGGGCCTCGGGTGGATTCCGGGTGGCTAACGGATCGAATCCGGAGTTTGAAGAAGTGCTGAGGCAGCTGGTATCTAGTACTTCCGCTTCTGCGGAAATGGGACCGCAGAAGCGGCCCCGCAGAAGCGAAGAAGAAGCCGCAGAAGCGGACGAGGGCGAGGGCAGCCAGGACCGCAAAAGCGGCCCTTGATCCGCTGATGCGGAACCGCAGAAGCGGTTGGCTCATCACAGAAGCGAAAATGGGCTTGAGCCCAGGGACCGCAGAAGCGAAATATTTTCCGCAAAAGCGGGACCGCGGAAGCAGGATTAGTTCTGCAGAAGCGAAAATCCCTGGAGGCAGAAAGTTAATTTAAAGTCGGGGATTGGCCATTTCTCTCATATTTCTCATGGCTTGGGGCGATTTTGGACAGCTTCAATGAGGGGATTTTCGTCGTCAATGTCAAGGTAAGTTATCCCCATCACTTTTGTGTTAAATATATCAATTATGTATGGATTTAAGTATGAAGATTAGTGTAAATTTGGGGTTTTGGTTGAAAACCTAGGAAATTAGAAATCTTAGATTTTGATTACGATTTTGAGTATGGAATTAAGAGAAAATTATATATTCGAGTTCCTAAGGTTATGGGTAAACTTTATCTTCGAAAAGTTTTGGATTCCGGGCACGTGGGCCCGAGGGCGTTTTGGTCAACTTTCCAATCGGGGTTAGGAATTGCTATAAATTAGTTGTAATGAATATTTGAGCATATATTAATGGATTTGCATAACCATTGGCTAGTCTTGGAGCGTGGTGCATCAATTGGAGTCCTTGGAAGAATGTAGAATGCCGGTTTTGAGTCTTCGGAGCGAGGTGAGTCTCCTTTCTAATCTTGTGAGGGGGAATTTACCCCATAGGTGAAGTAATTGATTATGTGCTCCTATTTGTGGGGGCTACGTACGCACGAGGTGACGAGAGTCCGTGCGTAGCTACTATTATGCTATTGTCCGGGTAGTTAGGACCCAAAAGCATGTTGCACGTGGATTAATTGTGAACCCATTGATAGCTCGAATTGTTCAACTCACATCGAATTAGTAACTAAATTTCTAAAAGGATTAAACTTCATTTTCTTAAATTATTAAAGGAGAATTGGTTTTATTTGAATAAATATTCCCCCGATAAGTTCTTATTTGACTGATTGAGCATGTATTTTATGTATGCCTGCGTCGCATGGATGATTCGCGAGCAGGATATGTGTTTATTTATGGAACGGGCCGAACGCCTCGGTGAGAATAGATGCATCTATGGTTCGTGCCGCTCGACCCTCGGCAGTGCACAATTTACATTTCTGTTGGAGCGGGCCGTCGACCTCGGCATGATTTGCGCGTGTTTATCTGTTACTTGAAATTGTAAATGTGGAATTGGCCCTACGTGGCTTGATATAAACTGATAAGATAATAAAGAACAAACTTTAGAAGCCCTGGATTTATTGTTGAAGGTGTTTACCTGTTTTTCTGGCTTCACAATCAGAACTTCTATACAAATCCATGATTTTCCTCGCACTTATAGAACATTGCTAATTTACCTCTAGTGAGTGTCGGAGTTGCCCATCTTGTCTCTACCCCTTCGGGATTAGGCGGGATACTGAGTATACGTTGATTACGTACTCATACTACACTTCTGTGCATTTTTGTTGCACAGGTATATATACCTCTAGTAGCCTATTGGGCGTAGCAGCACGGACGACTCTGGGACTAGGTGAGCTGCATTGTTCGAGACGACCCGCAGCCAGTGTAGTTCCTTTCAGCATTTTATTATTTATTCCCTGTCCACTGTATTTCGGACAGATGTTGTATTTTACTTTCCTTATCGATAGTTGCTCATGTACTTGTGACACCGGGTTTCTGGGATGAGTTTCAACGGATTTGTACTAATTGTTATTATTTAAATTTGAATTCAAGTAGTGAACTTTTATTTATGAAAATGGAAGGAAAAACCTTAGATTTTCAAAAGTATTAAAAGAGGAATTAATTGATAATCTAGTTGGCTGGCCTGACAGAGGTGTCCGGCGCCACCACGACCCTTAATGGATTTTGGGTCGTGACATTGCCATTGTCTTGAGTTGCTGTTTCTTGATATAATAAGCATGTATCCATTTTATCCATAGCTTGTCCTGCTTGTGAGCTAGATCCCAGCTTGTCTTTGCAATAGCTGCTTTGTTCCATAGCTTTAAGTTGATTAAGTTGAGTCCACCACCTGCCTTTGGCAAGCATACCTTATCCCATGCTACCAAAGCCCTTTTTGTGATCTCATTTGCCCCAGACCAACACATATGATCTGTATAGTCCTTCTACTAGTTTAGTCACCTTTGCTGGAAGGATAAATATCTGTGCCCAAAATGCCTGCACCCCAAATAGGACACTCTGCACCAGCTGCATTCTACCTGCATAAGAAAGGTTTTTAGCTATCCAAGAGGTAATTTTCCTAGTCATTTTCTCAATCAATGGCTGCCATTGCATTAGACTCAGCTTCTTTGTAGCTAGAGGAACTCCTAAATACTTAAATGGGAGTTCTCCACTTGTGAACCCTAAGCACTGCAGAATTTGCTGCCTTTCTGTTTCCTGAACTCCTCCAAAGTATGCTTCACTTTTGCTTAGATTTGCTTGCAGCCCAGATTCTTCAGTGAATTGAGTAAACTTCTTCTGCATAGTTTGGACAGATTTCAAGTCACCTCTAGTAAACAAGAGGAGGTCATCTGCAAAGCTCAAGTGAGTTATCCCTAGTTTAGCACACCTAGGGTGGAATTTGAAGTCCTTCTCCTCTTTCAAGCTAGCTAAGTTCCTGCTTAAATACTCCATGGCAATAACAAACAGAAAAGGTGACATAGGGTCACTTTGCCTTAGCCCTTTTGCAGCATTGAAAGGTCTTGTCGGTTCACCATTAACTACTATAGAATAGTTAACTGTCTGCACACATTCCATGACCCATCCTGTGAATAATTGTGGGAATCCTAGCTCCTCCATCACTTGCTTCATGAAGCTCCACTCCACAGAGTCATATGCTTTTTGGAGATCTATCTTGATCATAACTCTAGGAGACAGGTTCTTCCTGGTATATGCCTTCACTAGCTCATGTGCCAATCTATATGTCAGCAGCTCTCCTGGATAACNTTTATGATCATCAATAAGTTATTAAAATAGTAAAATACCAAATCATTATAAAGTAATTTATTGTCTAGATTAAATATATATAATTTACTATACAATATAATTGGTACAAGCTTATAGTAGTTTAAGTTCTACTATATACAATTCACACATTAATTAGATATAATTCCTTTATTTTTTAATTATATTTGAAGCTTACAAGTAATACTTTATTTTTTTTTAATTGTGATACACTAGTTTTTTTTTTTTTTGGTAATTAAATTCTTTTATATTAATCACCAAAAGTATTTACAAAGCAAAGCATAGCTAACACAGCTTGCTGGTCTTTTGATTACTTCCTATACTATCTTCCTTCCTAGAAACATAAACTGTATACATATTGCCTGATTCTAGGAGTAGCTCTAGCACTAACTACATATGCTATATCTCTTGTAATTTGCTCCTCTTTTCTGCTCTTCTTCTCAAATACTCTTCTGTTTCTTTCAAGCCATAAATGGTACACAGTTTCTGCAAATATCATTCTGAATGTCATTGCATAAGTGGATTTTCCTTTTGCTTGCCTTATGGTCCATTGAAGAAACTGTTGCCAGTTGCCATTTCCAGATGCTGCCTTCCAAGCCATCTGCACATCTTGTTCCACACTTGAGTTGCATAAGGACACTGCCAGAATAGATGATCTCTAGTTTCATTTTCTTGTTTGTACATCACACACTCAGGTTCTACATTGATCTTCCAGTTAATTAGCCTGTCACAAGTCATTAATCTGTCTTGAATCAACAACCACATGATGAATTGTGCTTTTGGCCTTGCTGCATTCTGAAACACTAATGCCTTCCATTCCATTCTGTTGTAGCCTCCCAGTAGGTGCAGGTATATTTGTTTGATCATACTCTTCTTCCAATCCTGTGAAAATTGCATCTCTTCAATTATACTATATGATTCAATCACTTTCCTTACCATCCAACATGCTTGTTGAGGAATTGCCATTGTCTTGAGTTGCTGTGTCTTGATATAATAAGCATGTATCCATTTGATCCATAGCTTGTCCTGCTTGTGAGCTAGATCCCAGCTTGTCTTTGCAATAGCTGCTTTGTTCCATAGCTTTAAGTTGATTAAGTTGAGTCCACCACCTGCCTTTGGCAAGCATACCTTATCCCATGCTACCAACTTTGCCCCAGACCACACATATGATCTGCATAGTCCTTCTACTAGTTTAGTCACCTTTGCTGGAAGGATAAATATCTGTGCCCAAAATGCCTGCACCCCAAATAGGACACTCTACACCAGCTGCAATCTACCTGCATAAGAAAGGTTTTTTGCTGTCCAAGAGGTGATTTTCCTAGTCATTTTCTCAATCAGTGGCTGCCATTGCATTAGACTCAGCTTCTTTGTAGCTAGAGGAACTCCTAAATACTTAAATGGAAGTTCTCCACTTGTGAACCCTAAGCACTGTAGAATTTGCTGCCTTTCTGTTTCCTGAACTCCTCCAAAGTATGCTTCACTTTTGCTTAGGTTTGCTTGCAGCCCAGATGCTTCAGTGAATTGAGTAAACTTCTTCTGCATAGTTTGGACAGATTTCAAGTCACCTCTAGTAAACAAGAGGAGGTCATCTGCAAAGCTCAAGTGAGTTATCCCTAGTTTAGCACACCTAGGGTGGAATTTGAAGTCCTTCTCCTCTTTCAAGCTAGCTAAGTTCCTGCTTAAATACTCCATGGCAATAGCAAACAGAAAAGGTGACATAGGGTCACCTTGCCTTAGCCCTTTTGCAGCATTGAAAGGTCTTGTAGGTTCACCATTAACTACTATAGAATAGTTGACTGTCTACACACATTCCATGACCCATCCTGTGAATAATTGTGGGAATCCTAGCTCCTCCATTACTTGCTTCATGAAGCTCCACTCCACAGAGTCATATGCTTTTTGGAGATCTATCTTGATCATAACTCTAGGAGACAGGTTCTTCCTGGTATATGCCTTCACTAGCTCATGTGCCAATATTATATTGTCAGCAAGCTTCCTTCCTGGAATAAACCCTGCTTGTGCTTCATTTATTACTGTACCAATCACTCTCTGAATTCTAGCAGCCAAGATTTTTGAGATCAGCTTATACAGGACAGTGCAACAGGCAATTGGTCTGAATTCTCTTACAGTTTTTGGCTTTGATACCTTAGGCACTAGTGTTATAGCTGTACAGTTTAATGCTCTATACAGCTTCCCCCATTTAAAAAACTCCATTACAGCCTCTGTGACTTCTTCTTTAATGATATGCCAGGTTTTCTTGAAGAAGAAAGCATTGTAGCCATCTGCTCCAAGTGCCTTCTCATCACCAATGCAGCATAGGCCATCATATATTTCTTCACTAGTCACCTCTCTACACAATTCTATTCTTTGTTGCTTGTTGAGTTTGGCTCCTCTGGTCATAACCTTCTTATCTATGCTAGGTAACATGTTGGCTGCACTTCCTATCAAAGATTTATAGAAATCCACAATCTCCTGTTGAATGCTCTCTGCATCAGTTAGTCTACTACCATTCAGAGCTTGTAACTCAGTAATTTGTTTTCTCTGATCTCTTTCTGTCATCACAGCATGGAAATATTTGGAATTTGAATCTCCCAATTGTATCCACTTTGCCCTTGCCTTCTGTCTTAGAGCCCCTTCTTCTATCATGCTCCATTTCTCCAGGTTCATCATCAGTTCCTTCTCTTTCAATAGCATATCTGCATTGCTGTTTGAGTTAATAACTTGCTGAATTCTATTAAGCTCAATTCTGCTCAGCTCTATTTTCCTTTTAATGAATTTGAATTCCTCCACATTAAGTTTTCTCAATACAACTCTCAAAGCCTTCAGCTTCAGCCATATATTCTTCATTTTTTGATTATGCAATTTGAGGTTCCATATATGCTGCACTTCCTGTAGAAAACTTTCATGTTCAGCCCATACATTAAAGAACTTAAATGGTACTTTCCTGCTTCTCTGAATTTTATTAAAAGATATAATCATGGGAGCATGGTCTAAAATGAAAGGTTGATCATACACAGTAGCTATGTGGCCCCATTGTATCATCCAGTCATAGTTTCCAAATACCCTGTCAATCCTACTCCAAATTCTATCACCAGCCTCCTGTTTATTTGACCAGGTATAGTATTCCCCTTCCCAAGTTAGTTCATTTAGCTTTAACTCATGAATGCAGTCATTAAAATCTTGTGTTTCAGCCTGAGTTACTGGATTTCCATGTTTCCTGTCTTTTAACTGTAGAACAGCATTGAAGTCACCCCCAATTATCCAGGGGTTGTTTACCATCTGACTTATCTCCTTTAGGTTTTCCCATAGTTGCTTTCTCTTCTCACCTGTATTATAGCCATACACTATAGTAGNAGTACGTTGCAATTAACCCCATCAGAATTCACTTTTGAGACAGTGCAATGGATCATCTGTGCTTCAGCCTTTATCATCTTCACATCATAATAGTTAGGATCCCATAGGATCCATATCCTGCCATTCACTGCTGCATTATAGTTATTGATCACCTCCCATCCGGGTGCTAGTTATTGATCACCTCCCATCTGGGTGCTATGTACTGTCTTACTATTTTTTCATTTTTCTCTTTTACTCTGGTTTCTATGAGCCCTGCCAGTTGGATATTTTTGTTTTTTAGGTACTTTCTCATCTCCTTCCTCTTGTACCATTTATTAATACCCCTCACATTCCAAATCAACCACTTCATTTATTAATTTTTGTATTCCCCACCTCTATCATGGGGTAGGTTTTTGGTACCACTAGTACTTGGAGACCCTCTTTCTGAGCTATTTCTGCTAGAGTGTGGAGTCAGCATAGGGAAGTTTTCCAGATTGAACTCTATTACACTTTTCCTTCTGTCTATCATCTCTTTGCTATTGTTCCCCTTATCTCTATCTGCCTGCTGTAGTATAGTTTGCACTTCTTCTTGTTGTAATCCAATTTTCCCAACAGTAGCTTTGTGAGGTTCTTCAATTGGCTTTGTTATTCCCTCTAATGTCCCTTCTGCATTATCCTGCTTGTCAGTTCTGGCCTCTTGTGCTATAGGTCCTTTTGTTCTCTATTCATATGTAACCTTCTTTGTCTCCCTTTTCCTTTGTGGCTGCATCACTCTTTGTTCCCTACCTCCTTGATGATTCTGACATATGTGCCCAATAACTTGGCATTTATCACAATAGACTGGTTTCCACTCATATTCAATTGTCTGTTGAAATGTTCTTCCTCTAGGATCCATTACCTTGATTTACATGGGCAGGGTTTTAGTTACATTCACCTCAATCAACATCCTTGCATAAGATATCCTTGTTTGCTTAGTTGTACACTCATCCGCAAACAAAGGTTTACCAATCGCACTCGCAATCTTACTCAAAGATCCATTTCCCCAGCAACTCATTGGTAATTTGGGAAAAGTCACCCATACAGGTATATCAGTTAGAAATTCCTTGCTTATGTCAAAATCCGGAGTCCAGGGTTTGAGAATAATTGGCCTGTTTCTAATAGTATGAGGTCCAGTATAAAGGATTTTGTGCATATCCTCCATATTTTGAAATTTTATCACATAATAATCATCCTCATGAAGGAACAAGTCTGGTTCAGCAATATCCAGCCAATGTTGAGCTACATACCTTCGCATAACATTATATCCTGGGTTTTCACCCACAATATAGGAAATCAGAGCTGCACTCCACTTCTCTTCTTCTTCCTTCACATCCCGCACCTCAAGTTTCACCACTGTTTATCCATCGATGATCTGCGGTTGTATGTACGCTAGAGTCATTCCATGAGTAGCCACTCTGTTTTGTTGGAACAGATTTGACCACTTTCGCACTTCCTGCCCTCGATCTATGGATTTTGTCTCTGCATGTTTGTTCTGTTCACTCCTTGATTCCTTAGCCCCTTCATCCTGCACTATCTGAGCTTCCTTGTCTAGAATCACTAAGTTTTCCCCCTTCGTTACTGTTCCATTGGTTTCCACTTCAGATCTCTGTTCAATTTCCTTCAGTCCTTGTTCTTCCGAGTTGAGATTCTGATTCTCCTTTCTCACTGAGCTAGGTATTGGTGCAATTTCCACCTCGCCTTGCTCCATAGCTACTGGTTGTATTGTTTTCTGTATGTCCTCTCCATCTGTCGATTTATTAGTAATAACGTTTCTAATGGTTGAGATTGGTGTTTTTGGTTGCTTTCGTGGTCTTCCTCTTCCCCTTCCTCGTCCTCTAGCCATGGCATCCACACTCGGCGCACGTTTAGCTAACGTGAGCTGAGAGCATGGTGAAGACGACTACATGTAAAATATGCACTTTTTAATAATGATACACTAGTTAGTTTTGTTATACACTCTTATACCGATCATATTATACTAAGACCAAATAAATATTTGAACACAAGTTATATATTTTGTACTATGAAGATTTTACCGAAAAAATTTCCGAAAAACCCGAGAAAGCTGAAAACTTCGAATAAATGAGATTGAAAAACTCCACTTTTGTTGGTTTGATTTGGTTTATCTATACTATATTAAAAGCACGAAAATACTTAGTGAAATATCGTTCATCTTTTTTACCCTTTAAAAATCGATTTTACCTTAGACAAAATACTCATTTACTTATTTTTCTAAATTTTAGGACTTTAAAATCAACTAAAATATCGATTATTAAAAAATTTTCTTATTTGAATAATGTATAAATTCCTAATATTTAGACTATAAAATCAATTAAGATTTACAAAAATGCTTTCCAAATATGTAACATAACAATAGTAGAAGTAAGTAAAAACAAAAGGAATACCAAAATAGAAGATCTGAAAAATAAGGAATATAGAAACTCTTCATCATCCTATTAGAAAAATAAATCAAAAGACAAACCCTAAAGTACGTACATAATACATTTCATTCTATGATAACTTCATTGCTCGTCATATGCAATTAGAATTCTTTTTGTGCGAGACCCCTCAAGATGTATATAAAATTTTCACACAAAAGGTGTGACGTTGTTATATATCGTCAACAAAAACCATGTTGATTATAAATTTATTTTTGGTTATAAGAAATTATTAACGTATTACATATCTTCACAAGAGTTATGAACAAAATAATATAACTAAAGTTCTCTCCATGTAATTTTAAAACTATATAATATGAACTATACATAATACATTTCTATGTAAAGTTATATATAGTTTTCAAATGTTAAGTTATTTATTGTAGACTATTGACTCAATTTATTATTTTTAGACATTGAATTATGGAAGTATTACGGCTCTTGTCACTTGGCCCAACAACCCAACCAAAAATCGCCTAGGTTTGAAGTCTTTATCCGATTTGGTCCAGTTTGTATATAATTTGTAAGTAACTTTTCAGCCTTTAGAGTTTAGCCTATTATTAAAGACACACTTCTAGTTTTTTTTTTCTTTATTTTCTTCTTTCTTCTTTCCCACCATACTCAATTTCTCTTTACTAGCCTCTCTTTTCTTTCTCCCTAAAAATTGCAGAATTTTTTTGTACACACTCGTATTAATTGCATTTGAGCACCCAAGTGGAGAAACAAAAACAAATACTACAACATTCTAGCAATTTTTGTGCTCTATATAGATGTACACAAGGGCTCTTTAATCCTCAGATTCTATGTCAATTAGGTCTCGATTTTGGAATTATTTGACAAAAAGAGGTTAAGGAACCACAATAAATTTGGCCTATCAGTCGAAAAACTATTAGATCTAGCCTAAAACTACCAGATCTTGCCTAAAAGAGCATCTTCGGCGACCTCGTCTCATATTTTCTTATTTTTCTCAGTTTTTATTTCATCCTTTGCTACTGATGAAGCCCAAATTTGAATGCCAAAACCTCGCCGGAAAAATTCAACACCAGCAACCATCAAAAATTATAATGTAGTGATGGACAGAAGGTGTTTTCTAGTGTAAATTTGTAGAGGTAGTGTTTATACACACTTATACAATTGTATAAATATGTATAAGTGTGTATATCTGCGTACAGTTGTATAACTTATCTATATTCTTAATGTGTAAGTGTGTATATACATTGTCCGTGTATAAGTACAGGCATCCATGGAAGTTTGACGCTTTCTTCTCTTTTTCTTCTTTGTCTTATTTTTCTGGTATACATTATTACAGATTGTATATACAAATTTATACAAAGTTATACATGTAATGCACATATGCAGTTAAATCTAAAATTAAAATTTTATATGTTCAATTTTTATTTTTTCTCGAACAATCTATGTCTAAATCGACTTTACTTGTTGATTTATATGCCAAATCATGAACGTGCAACAATTTTTTCAATTTTTATTTTTATTTCTGCTATTTGGAACTTGGAAAAGAAGAAAATTTAAGGTTTTCGAGTTGCATTATATATGTTTGAATTTTCTGTAGCTGGAATAGGAATATATATGTGTAACGACTCGGCCGGTCGTTTTGAGAATTTAAGTTTCGTTTAGCGACATAAGGTCTTGAGCAACTTTGTATTTTGTGTTATGACTTGGGTGCATGGTCCAATTTAGTTACCGGATGATTCGGAGTCAAATTGGAAGAAGGATTCTAGTTTGGAAGCTTAAGCGATGAGAGTTGACTAGAATTTTGACTTTTGCGTAAACGGCTCCGGAATGGGTTTTGGATGATTTCAACAGCTTCGTATGGTGATTTGGGACTTAGGCGTGCATCCGGATTTGGATTTGGAAGTCCGTAGGGTAATTTGAAGCATTTCGGCGGAAGTTGAAAAAGTAGAAGTTTGGAAGATGGAGAAGTTTGACCAAGAGTTGACCTTGGTGATATCAGGGTCGGAATGCGATTCCGAGAGCTAGAAAAGTTCCGCTATGTCATTTGGGACTTGTTTGCAAAATTTTGAGTCATTCCGGGTTGATTTGATAGGTTTCGGCGCGAGTTTTAGAAGTTGGAAGATTTGAAAGTTCATAAGTTTGATTCATGGTGCGATTCGTAGTTTCGACATTGTTTGATGTGATTATAGACCTCAAGCGAGTCCGTGTTAGGTTATGGAACTTATTGGTATGTTTAGACGGGGTCCCGGTGGGCCTCAGGTGAGTTTTGGATGGGCTACGGGCCATTTCCTTCTATTTTTGGACTGCTGTTTTCTGTCATCTGAGTCGAGGGTCTATTGGAAACTATGGCTATCCAACAAGACGGGCCATCCCGTCCCGTCCCGGCTCACTTCATTTTAAACGGGATGGGCCAATGTTAAACGGGACACGAGATGGGACGGGACGACCATTTCGTCCCGTTTGTCCCGTCCCGCCTGTCCCGCATAATTTTTTTTTTGAATTTTAGCTGTTGGGCAACGGCTTCAATTGCAAAATTAGTCGTTCACAACGGCCAAAAAAGGGTCAAAAATGGCCTCCACCCCCTCCCCCCCCC